>NC_053171.1:8787035-8912035 GCF_016835505.1 Polypterus senegalus
GGATGCAGTACTCCGAGGTGAGAGTGGGTTAGGGTGGTCAAACCTGTTGAAGAAGTTGTTCATCTGGTTTGCTCACTCCACGTCTCTCTCGATGGTGGCACCCCGCTTCGAGCTGCAGCCAGTGATGATCTTCATCCCATCCCACACTTCCTTCATGCTGTTTTTCTGCAACTTCTGCTCCAGTTTTCTCCTGTACTGCTCCTTCGCCGTCCTGAGATAGACTTGGAGTTCCTTCTGCACGCGCTTGGGTTCACAAGGCAGTAAGACATCATTTAAAACAAGTCCACAGACATCTAACCTAGTAGTTGTTGGATTGCTGTTGGCAGACACGCTTCATGTTGTCCCAGCTCTTAAAACAACGACAAGAGACAAGCAAAACACGCAGCTCGCCAGCAGTAAAAAGCCTGCAGATGATCAGATTGCTTCTCCTTAACGTGCGTTCAGCCAACCTAACCCTCGTCCCTCCCCCCCCAACGCAAGCGAAAGAGATGCGAAGTGGCACAAGGAAAGCTGCTGTATAGACTTTGAAATGATCAGGCAGCGAGACGAGCAGAACAGGCAGCTCACCAGCAGCAGAAAGACAGCAGATGATCCGACGGCATCTCCTTAGCGTGCTGCGTTATACATCCTGTGAGAAAGAGATGTAACCACGCTCAGGGCCGGAAATAAAGTATTTTTTTTTACAAAATTTTTAAAATAAAAGTGAAAATAATGCATATGTAACAATTCCCATGAAACTAACAATCTCTTTAAATTGTATATCTGGTAAACCAAACCTGGGGGTGGGCGAGCGAAGTGAGCAGGGGGGCGGAGCCCCCTAGTTATAATGAGCATAATACAGTCAGGAAACGCTTACATAATAAGCACAGACCAATCAGAACACGACTAGTCTGTGTTTTCAAAAATCAATGTTTTCACTCATCTGCAGTGCAACGCTGAGCCGGTGTTTTCACAAATATAAGGCTCCAAAAAGCGTTTTCAAAAGTCTCCGTTTTCAGGGGGTTAATAAACGCCAGAGTAGGGTGAACAAAACATGAAAACAGAGACTAATGTGCGTGGGGTGTAGCCTAAGAGGGAAGTTCTCTACTTTGTGATGTTATCCTCACCTGTGTGCCCAATGTGCCTCTTGCAAAATGTCCTCTGTTGGCTGAAAGTGAAGTCACATGGGGATGCTGCAAAGGCGTAAACCGGCTTGATGTGGGCAGCCTGAGCATCTCGAGCAGACTTATGTACTCTACGGGAAGGCATGTTATTGATTCAGCATTTTTAACAGGAGGCAGAACCACACTGCCAGGTAAAAAATGAAATCTCATCAAGTGAAAAGTACCGTATATACTCACGTTGAAGTTCTCCCACGGATAAGTTGGGATTTGATTTTACTATATAATTTCCTGTATTGTATAATGTCAGTCATATAAGCTGAATGCGGAAAACACACGCTATTGGTCCAAGAGATTACGATATGCTATCGCCCACCTGAGAGAGTCACCACGGAGCACACAGCCTTTTTTCCTATGTGGGTGCGGCAATGTGCTGTATCAGCGTGTGCTCCTCTCTCTATTGTGCCTACGTGACCACATAGTGATACCCAAACTATTACGAAGCAACGTTTGCACTGAATTTTTATTCTTTGTGTCTCACACCCTCATACACCTTTACCGTTAGAGAATCCCTTATCTACGATGGAGCGTTCGATCAGAAGAAAATATGAAGCTGGTTTTAAATTAAAAGTCGTTGAAGTGGTGAAAGAAATTGGTAACTGCGCTGCTGCTGCTGCTGTAAGTGTTGTATTTTTGAATGGGCGTATAAGTCGGGGTTTGATTTTATGATCGATTTTTTGGGTTTCAAAACCCAACTTATATGCAAGCATATACCATATTTGTATCTTCACGTTAAATCTTGTTTTCCTTATTGTAAGAATTACTGACTTGTAAAAACTTGTATTTATAATTATTTAGCATATTTTAAGAAATTTCGCCAAGTAAGATTTGCTTACCCCATTAGCAGATTTTTTTTTGGCTAAATAAAAGCAAAACAACTCCAGTTTAAAGTTTTTTTTTTATCTAGTTTTTGCATTTTTTGCAGTGCAGAATTAAATGGTGATTATTATAATGGAATGCATGGGCGCACACTTGGCCAGACATTTAGCACTGCGGTGTCCACAAATCTTCTACTCCATTACAGGTTCAGGATGCAGAAATCAAGTCACCCATCAGGCCTGTGCTAAACTGGAGCTGCGAACCAAACTTTTAAACGTCTTGTTTGATGATTTTACCAGCATGATAATACATACAGTGCTTGCTTGAATTTTTTTTGTGTTTTTATATAAAGTTAAAATAAAGAGTGTGTGAAACACAAGGGGGACAACAATCAACATCCCAAGTGGTGTATCCTCTGAAACGAAGTGCACAAACGCTCAGCTGGAAGAAAGGGCTTAACAATTCTCCTTGTCAGAAGCCATTTAGCTGGACTGGCACCTACTTTCAAAACAAACACTGTCCTTGTGAAGCGGCGTTAACCATCACCTTAACACCAGAATCCAAAAGAACGCAGGTGGGCTCTTTATTAATTCCGGGAGCAGGATCTTTAATGAGTAATGCTAAGAAACGCCTGCGACCAAAGCCCAGCCTTCTGACTTTTACCCGCCTTCAGCAAACACAGATGCACTCCCAACAGCATGCCATACAGCGACACGTCCCCATCTGGCCCCTGGCAACTTATCTAGCAGTTTCACCTGCAGCTTTCTCAGCAGTTTTTGCTTCCATCATCTTCTCTTGTAGTTCTGCATCCATTTTCCATCTCTCCAAATCTCGGTCATTTTCAGACAGTTTATCCTGAAGCTGAAAAAATGCACAGAAAAACACACTTAAAAATGCCCTCAATGTGACTATAGTGAGCACTAAAATGGCAGGGGTATGGTACATATACAGCATGTATAGGAAGATGTGGAGATTCTATAAAGCCAATATCTCCAGTATACAGAGGGAATTCTTTTTTAGGGTGCAAAAAGACAACTGATAAAAATACAAGTATCAACATTAATGTCAATATGCCTTCTAGATGTTTCTAAAAGAACGTCAGAAGAACAGACGCTCTACTAAGCCATCTTAAAACAATCCCAGTAAACAGTGATGTAATTAGTGTGATGACTGACACTGGAGACCCGAAGAGTCAAAGCACACAAAACGAAACGCCTCTTGCAATGCACAAATACAGAGAGGGAACTCCGATAGGGCCGCTGTACGGTGCAATGGATCTGACTTGCTAAATGATATTTGCAAAGAGAGACCACCCAGGCGAGACGTGAACCAGGGCACAAGTGCTTCAAGATGACAAAGCTACCTGCTGGCTGCAGAGCACCACCCTGTTGTATCCACTTATTTTCTGACACCCCATCATGTCATTCATTCAAGGCCTGCTGGAAAAGCCTATGGCCCACTGTGACCCAGTAACTGGACTGAGCGAGTTTGCAGATGGATGGGTGAGACACTGTCAGTGCCCAACATAGATACCCAAATGGTGGTGGGCTATTAATACGTTCTGAGCAAGTTTGAAGAACAATTTGGCTTCATTACCCATCCCAGAGAAAGCAGGAGAATTACCAGAACAGCAGCTCAATGGCTTTGATTATGACGATGACAGAGCTCTACTAGAAAAAGAAACAGAAAGAGAACAACAGCAACTAGAGAGAAAGCAAGTCAAGCAGCAGAATAAGTCGGCCTAGAAATAAACGTAAGCAAGACCAAGCAAATGATAACCAGCCCCGAGTACGGACCACATCTTCCATCCATCCATCCATTATCCAACCCGCTGAATCCAAACACAGGGTCACGGGTTTCTGCTGGTGCCAATCCCAGCCAACACAGGGAGCAAGGCAGGAACCAATCTCAGGCAGGGTGCCAACCCACCACAGGGCACACACTCCCACACACACACACACACACGCTAAGGACAATTTAGAGTCGCCAGTGCACCTAACCTGCATGTCTTTGGACTTTGGGAGAAAACCGGAGCACCCAGAGGAAAACCACACAGAGACACGGGTAGAACATGCAAACTCCACGCTGGGAAACCACGGGAAGCGAACCCGGGTCTCCTAACTGCGAGGCAGCAGCGCCACCCACTGCGCCACCGTGCCGCCCATACCACATCTTCCTCTTTCTTTAAATCAGAGGTTCTTAACCTGAGGTCTGTGGACCCCTAGGTGGGTCCGTGAGGCTCAGATAAAAATGAACATTTAAATTCACTATACAGCCCCATACTGTCGACTTAGAGTAGATGTTGTAGTACTGTAGTAGTAGTAGTAATGGTAGTAGAAAAACGTAGCAGTAGTAGATTGCAGAATTGTATTTCATAATAATAATATGTAATTTTAAATCGCATATTAATCAGATCACTAGAACACCATTTTTTCACTTAAGAAATATAGCAAAAGTTAGAACTTTTATATCATTGAAAGATGCTGAGAAATTAGTCCACACTTTTGTTTTCAGTCGACTAGATTACTGTAACGCACTCCTCTCAGGACCACCCAAAAAAGACATCAATCGATTGCAACGAGTGCAGAATGGAGCTGCTAGAATCCTAACTGGGAAAAGAAAATCCGAGCACATTTCTCCAGTTTTCATGTCACTACACTGGTTACCTGTGTCATTCAGAATTGACTTTAAAATCCTGCTTACGGTTGACAAAGCCTTAAATAATCTGCATCATCTTATATTTCGGAATGTCTGACACCTGACACTCCAAATCGTAACCTTAGATCTTCAAATGAGTGTCTCCTTGGAATTCCAAAAGCTAAACTTAAAAGAAGTGGTGAGGCGGGCAGGCGGCCTTCTGCGGTTATGAACCTAAAATCTGGAATAGCCTGCCAATAGGAATTCGCCAGGCTGATACAGTGGAGCACTTTAAAAAACTGCTAAAAACTCATTACTTTAACATGGCCTTCTCGTAACTTCATTTTAGTTTAATCCTGATGCTCTGTATATTCAATTAATTATTATTACTATTCATGGTGGCTCCAAAATCCGTACTAACCCCTACTCTCTCTTCTGTTCTTTTTCCGTTTTTCTATGGTGACGACCTGCGCCACCACCACCTGATCAAAGTACCGTGATGTCCTTACATTGGTGGATTAAAGACCAGAAGTCCACATGACCGTCATCATCAAGTCCTTCCATGAGAACCCTGAATACAATGAGGACTGATTGTGAGGTCGTTGATGTTAGGTAGAATGCCTAGACGGGGCTGGGCGGTCTCATGGCCTTGGACCCCCTGCAGATTTTTTTTTTTTCCGGCCGTCTGGAGGTTTTTTTTTTGTTTTCTCTGTCCTCCCTGGCCATCGGACCTTACTTTTATTCTATGTTAATGAGTTTTGTCTTATTTTAATTCTTATTTATTTTGTCTTTTTTCTCTTTCTTCATCATGTAAAGCACTCTGAGCAACATTATTTGTATGAAAATGTGCTATAGAAATAAGTGTTGTTGTTGTTGACTTCAAGTATTTGGGATCAATGGTTGCAAATACTCTTGAAAAGTCGAAAAGCACAAGCTTGGATTGCCTTCTGGAAGCTACAGAGTATCTGGCACAGCAGACATGTTTCTAAACTTCCACGCTTGATGCTTGGGCACATTCTCCTACACAGCATTGAAACGTGGGCCTCAACGAACAAACCAAAAGAACGCCACATAGCTGTACAACAAACTGCTACAGAATCCTGCTCGGAAATAAAACATGGCGACCGTACATTGAACAAAACAATATACAAGCAAGTCAAGCAGGAACCAGTCTCAAAACTCATCCTCAAAAGACAACGGACGTGGGTCGGACATGTGATGAAGAGACCCAAAAGCAAGCATTAGAAAATACCTGCTGTACGACCCATTAGAGAGACTCAATGTGCCTAAAACTATAGTGGAAGCACATCGCTAACACCATCAACACCAATCAACTGTCCCCAAGCAAAATCAAAAAAGGAAACGCAGGACCAGGAGAAGTGGCGGAAACTTGTTTCTCGACCGCACAAAGTCTGCCACTTAACAGCAAAACGGCTGACCGATGACCATAATAAATTCTTCATTACTGGAAAGCTGCATTGAGCTTAGTACAGGCAGAATGGTGGAGGTGAGCTTAAAGAAAAGATAAGAACACAGCGGGAAAAGAAGACATTAAAAAATGTTAAGTAAGAAACACCAAAACTCATCAAGCAAGACAGCAAAGCAAACTCCAACTAAGAGTTCAGGATACATCACACCATCGGTCTCACATTGTCCTTCTTAATTTGCGGATGGGGGTTTCGGCAGGAATCACACAAACTGCTTAGTTTAAAGCCAACACAAGTGCACAACTTCAACCTACAATCGTGAACAATTGATTTTAAATAGACCGTGCCCACACTGGGGCATCTTAACCGTTCTTCTGATGTCCCATTTCCTGCACTGTCTTCATACTTTTCACATATCTAAATGTGTAAATGTCATTTCAAAGCACCCTGTAAGATTACTTTTCTTTGACAAACACAGCTAGGAGTGCTCGACAATTGAAACACGACTTCAGTTTCTTCCATCTTGCCGGCCTTGAATTCAAAACTAACGCAGTGCAGTCATTGAACTGCAAACATTTTAAGAAAAAGGGAAACGTTGCTTTCTGCAGATCCATTCTATAGTGCCTTTCACATCTATCTATTATATAGTGCCTTTCTATCTATCTAATAATGCCTCCCCTTTCTATCTATCTATCATACAGTGCCTTCCCTATCTATCTATCTATCTATCTATCTTTCTTTCTATCTATCTAATAATGCCTTCCCTATCTATCTATCTATCTATCATATAGTGCATTCCCTATCTATCTATCTATCTAATAATGCCTCCCCTTTCTATCTGTTTATCAATCATATAGTGCATTCCCTATCTATCTATATATCTAATAATGCCTCCCCTTTCTATCTTTTTACCAATCATATAGTGCCTTTTACGTTATCTATCTATCTGTCGATCATACAGTGCATTCCCTATCTATCTATATATCTAATAATGTCTCCCCTTTCTATCTGTCTATCTATCTTATAGTGCCTTTCCTATCTTTCTGTCTATATATCTATCTAGCTATCTACTTATGAGATCATTTTTTTCTGCTTCATATTTAAAATTAATGTTGCCCACTTTGCAGTGATCTTTTTTTTACTTTGACATTAAAGAGTTTTCTTCTGTTGATCAGTGTCAGAAAAGCCAAATGAAATCCCCTGTGATTCAATATTGCATAACAATTAAATCTGAAAGCTTCCAAGTGGGTGAATATTTTTATAGGCACTGCATAAATCATCACAGGCAATAAAAATTTCAAAGATACACACACAGAGATGTTGACAGGCATATTTTTAAGGTATCTCACTCCGTTCCTGAAATGTTTTATTTTGATAGACATGTCTGAGGCCTTCACCATGTGTGGCAAGAGAAGTAGCTTGTATTTTTATTCCTCATTGACTGAAACATTTCTTCATTTTCCAAACCCATTCAATCTATTACTCATTTTTGATGGCTGGAGCCCACCCTAGCAGCACAATTTAAAAGAGAGGAAATAAAATTGGCCCACTTCATTGCTGGGCACACTCACACAGAGTTACCAGACTGCACATTTGTGAAGTTGCACGAGCAAACAATGATTTTTCAGCTTAAAATCCATTTAATTTTCCACACATGTTTACACATATGTCTCGGTTTCCACCTGTACTAAAGGAATCAAACAGATTAAAATTCCTCCAATAAAATAAACCTCTAGTTCAGTCACAGCCAAAGTCACTGAGTTATATACTAATATCTTAAGGACGTGAAATGATAAAATAGCAATGCTGGAGATGAAAGAAACAAAGCAAACAACTTTGTTCCATAAAAACGGACAGTAAGTTATGCATAGCTGATGCAGCACTAACACCAAAGGCATTTTGGGAATTTTTTGACATGCGTTTTAACCCAGCAGTGATCAGTGTTGGTCCTGGAGGGCCGCAGAGGCTGTGGGTTTTCACGCCAATCCAGTTGCTTAATTAGAAACCAATAACAGGTCTTAATTAATTAATGTCATGACTTGTTAGTGCTTTAACTCTGCAATGTCAGGCCACTCTTATATTGCAGATTCTTTTCTTTTCCATGGATGTTATTAAAATTATCTGAAACCTAAAATGGATGAGTATTTATTAGTCTTTCACTATTTTATTAAGGCAGATAGTGCACGATGAATACACAGAGGTGTAAATAGAGACACGTTAGATGGAGGACTGCTGGTTCCTTTGTCATTTATATCTTATGGCTAATAAGGAGCCTTTAAAAATGGCAAATGCAACAGTTTACCACTAAAATAAGCGATAAAGAGTGGGAAATGTTAACAAGCTAGACAACTAAAATGAAGTGGAAAAGTGTCACTTGAGCAACAGAAAAAAGTGCTTCAAGAGTAAAAAATGATGTGTGATTAAGAAAACAGATTGGAACAAAAACCTGGAGCCCACCAGGACCCTCCGTTGCTCAACCTTGCTTTTAACCCTTTGTGGATCATCCTAAGGTAGAAAAGTGTGCTGCAAAGGCCGCCTTTCATCTCACCCAAGACGTAAGCTGTCAGCGCCTGAAAATGTGTACACTTTTGGGCAATTCTTAACCCCCCCTCATGATCTATGTTTGCACAAATTGTGTAAATGTCAGTTCCTGCCTTTGGCCAATGCTCTTTTTGGTTAATACTTTATTTTTTACCTGGGCACACCCATTGAAAAATCTTTATAAAAGAGCTCTGTTTGGCCTATAAATCTCCCAAGTCACACTGATGTCAAGTGACTGGAGTGACACAGCAATGTGGTGGTGGTGGGGGGGCTTTGGGGTCAGCAATTGGTAAATGAACCAAAGGCACATTCTGGAGTGTGAAATGAGCTCTGTGTGCTTTATCATTACTCCCCAACCACCCAAACTCCTCTTTCTTGTTGTCTCTCCTTTTGGTTCGACCGGCCCCAAACTGGCGATGAAATAATGTCTTCGTACGTTGGAGCCACTCACCTTTCTATTGATCTCTCTCAAGGCGTCCAGTTCTTTTAAGAGGAAAGCGATGTTCTTGTCCTTATCTAGAAGTGTGCTTGCATTTGCTGAGGTTAAAGAGGCACTTACCAAGCTATTGCCTTGCCTTTCACAGGAGCTGTTCATGGAAATGACAAAAAATTCATTTAGTCTTTTAATAATACACTTGGTTCAGTAAAAAAAAAACTATTGGCACAAATAATCTCAGCCAATTCATTAAGTCCTCAATTATCATATGCACAGGGGACACACGTTTTAGACCTTGAAGCATATTGCTATTGGCGCCTTATTTACACTCAAATATTAAGCAAATTATACAATTGACCTTTAAGTTAATATTAAGATATTACTGCGCAGCATGATAAATTACTTCTCCTCCTTGTTACTAGGAGTTTGGTTCGCTTCTTATTAAGTGCACAGGCAAGGTGGATGAGCAATGTTTTCTGAAAGCTGAAAAAAGAAATGAATTTCAGGTAAATTACAGCTGCTCCTCTGAACATAAATGTTTGGAGAAATTCAAGCAGAATTCAAATAACTTGAGGTGTGGAAAGAGCACAGCAAATGTAGATTCTTCTTCTCCGACAGAACAATACATTAACTGCAGTGCTTGCTGTCCATATCAGCGGGCTGGCTGTAATAGGGGAAAAAAAACTGGTTAGCTGGGAATTTTTCCACAATATGCCAAGAGCTCCTCACGACAGAAAGAAGGTGTAAAAGGTCCAGTGCCCTCTGGTAGTCAGGCGTGGCTCTTGAACAGGGGTTGCCAACTCCGGTCCTGGAGGACCACCATGGCTGCAGGTTTTCATTCTGACCCTGTTTTAATGAGTGTCTTCCTTGTGCTGCTAATTAACGTCTTGTGGATTTATTTTGATTGAATTGCTTTTTAAAGATTTGTTCCCCTGAATTGCTTCATTTCTTTCCTTACCAAACAGAAATGAAATGTGAAGTGACGGAGCCAAGAGAAGACCAACTAAGTCAGGGTCTCAAACTGCAACCTGCTGCTTAATGAGGTGCCGATTCATGTTGTTAATTAAACCCGTTCTTTAATTTTGTGGCTTGTTGCTGCTCTCGTGGTGCATTAGCAGATATTTCTGAAATGTTCTCTTTCTAAAAGGACTGTTAAAATGTTTTGTGGACCTGAGCAAATCGACATTCCCAAGACCTTAATCTTTCTTTATTTTCAGATATTGTGTGATGGACACCAGTTGTTTTTGGCTCATTTCGTATCTCATTATTGTTTGGCTGCTAATTAAGGAAAAAGAAAGAATGAAGGGGTCTGAGTCTTCAAGAGCAAGTCAATTAAAATTAATTCAAAAGAAGTTAATTAGGAGCAAAACCAGGACACTCATTAAGAAGCCACAGTGGTGCCCGACTACCAGAGGGCACTCTAGAGATGTTAGAGCAGGGGTCCTTGATCACGGTCCTGGAGGGCCGCAGTGATTACGGGTTTTCATTGCAGCCAGTTTCCCAATTAGACCTCAGTCTGTGCTGATAATGAAACTTGGTGTTTAACTAAATGGCTTATTAGCACTTTCATTCATCAAAGACAAATTTAATTCCATTGTAGATCAGAGGTTCTCAATTACAGTCCTGGATGACCACCGTGGCTGCTTTCATTCTAACCCTGTTTTTAATGAGTGTCTTCTTTGTGCTGGTAATTAACGTCTTGTTAATTTATTTTAATTGAATTGCTTTTTAAAGATCTGTTCCACTGAATTGTTTCATTTATTTCCTTAAATGGCACCCAAACAGAAATGAAATGTTAAGTGACGGAGCCAACAGAAGACCAACTAAGTCAGGGCCTCAAAATCCAACCAATTTCACTCCAACCTGCTGCTTAATGAGGTGCCGATTCTTGTTAATTAAACTCATTCTTTAATTTCGTGGCTTGTTGCTTCTCTCGTGGTGCATTAGCAGATATTTCCTAAATGTTCTCTTTCTAAAAGCACTGTTAAAATGTTTTGTGGACCTGAGCAGATCGACATTCCCAAGACCTTCACCTTTCTTTATTTTCTGATATTGTATGATGGACACCAGTTGTTTTTCGTTCATTTTGTATCTCATTATTGTTTGGCTGCTAATAAAGGAAAAAGAAACAATGAAGGGGTCTGAATCTTTATGAGCAGGTCAATTAAAATTAATTCAAAACAAGTTAATTAGCAGCACAAACAGGTCACTCATTAAGAAAAGGGTTAGAATGAAAACCTGCAGCCACGGTGGTGCCTGACTACCAGAGGGCACTCTAGAGATGTTAGAGCAGGGGTCCTCGATCACGGTCCTGGAGGGCCGCAGTGGCTACGGGTTTTCATTGCAGCCACTTTCCCAATTAGACCTCAGTCTGTGCTGATAATGAAACTTGGTGTTTAACTAAGCACCTTCATTCATCAAAGACAAATTTAATTCTATTGTACAGGGTGGTCCAGATCTAATTATGCAGATCCAGATCGTCTGGATGACTTTGATTTATGTGGGGACGATTCCACTTCAGTGCGAAGACGATTCTTCATGTCGTCAGTCTGCACACTTCTCGATGGTCCGGGATTTTTTGGGTGATTTTCTATGTAATAAACTTAAGTTATAGTGCAATGAAAATTGCATAATTAGATCTGGACCACCCTATAGATCAGAGGTCCTCAATTACAGTCCTGGAGGGCCACAGTGGCTGCAGGTTTCCACATCAACCAATTTTTTAATTAGAGCCCATTTATTTACTACTAAAGCAATAGATTTTTGGGCTTAATTTTAGTTACCATTCAGATCCCTTGATTGCCTATTTTAGAGTTTTAGCAGCTGTATTTAAAATTTGAATTGTTCCCTTTTTTAATAATCAGACATTAGTTAATAATAAAATGCAGATAACCAATAAACCAGCAGCTCTCCAGCCAACGCGCTTCTTTTTAAACCTGTGCATGTGCGCCAATGAAAGTGTCTGTGTTTAAAAACAAGAAATGTTTAGAAATAAATGAGCGGGGAATTGGAAAGAGCGTTAAGTTTAATTCTGTTCTGGTCCACAAAACACACGGATACCGCTCTCAGATAAAGAACACTCTACTGCAGGGGTGGGCAGATTCAGTCCTGGAGGGCCGCAGTGGCTGCAGGCTTTTGTTCCAACCCAATTGCTTAGTAAGAAGAATTTATTGCTCAAGTAACACTTCTGCTTCACGTTAGTTGTCTCGCTTGCTAAGATTTTGAACCCTTATTGCTTATTTTAGTCTTAAACGGCTGTATTCTTAGTTTTTAATTGCTCCTAATTAGCAATAAGATGCAAATGACAAAAAGAAACCAGCATTTCTCCATTTAGCTTGTTACCATTTACACCTGCGTGTATTTATCATGCACTATTGGGTTTAATTAAATACTTGGAAGGAAAGTGAAGAGAAAAAAGTGAAGCACGGAGAATAACTCGTCTGTTTTAGCCTTCAAATCATTTGGATGATATCCTTAGAAAGGAAACAAAATCTAGGATATGAGAATTAACTGACATAGCAGAGTTAAAGCACTAATAAGCAATGAAATGAAATTATTGACAAGGATTGGTTTTTAATTAAGCAGCTGGGTTGGAACAAAAACCTGTAACCTGTGCGGCCCTCCAGGACTGAATCTGCCCACCCCTGCTCTACTGCGCAATTACAATTTCTCTTGGATGAATGAAAGCCCTAACAAGGCCTACAGTTGAATACTAAGGTTCATTATAAGCAAGGCCTGAGGTCTAATAAGGAATCCAGTTGGAAGGAAAACCTGCAACCACTGCGGCCCTCCAGGAACGTGATTGAGGACCCCCGTGTTAGATGGAAAGGGAGCTACACCTGACCTATGGAACAACTCAACTCGCAGGCTGAGCAAAATCAGGGAGTCGCGTTAATCTCTACCCAGATTGGTGGACTGGCATATGAAGAAAATTCCAGTAGGTGGAGGCCTATTTTGGTTCTGATGTCTATAAGAGACCAAATCATACATATTCTCTGTCCACATTACGCTGAAGTATGAAGAAAATTCGCTTAGTGTTTTGTCCTCCCCTCCAAGAATACACATTAGGCAGCAAGTGTCCTCTAATGTCCCCAAACAAGCCGTAACAGTCTGCCCTGTGTACTTATGTTCTGTAACTTCTGGAGTCCACTGGGCGTCAGGACCAACACCTAGATGTTTTCAGAGATACCTCTGATGAAAAACATTCAGTTCCCAGGCTCTCTTTACTGTGGTGTTCCATGCTTCAGTGACGTAGTTTGAGATTGATGGGACCAATGTACAGGTGGTATGTACAGTACACTGTATAGGCGTAGCTTTATTTTAGTTCTGATGTTCTTTAGAGACCAAATCGTACACATTCTCTGAAACATGGCTGCCGTCTTGCCACGTTGATAGTTCACATCTTTCTTGACATCACCTTTAGTGGATATGAGGCTGTGCAATTAGATGAAGCAACGGGTGATGGTGCTAGAGACCTCATCAGAACTGGCCGATGTTAAGAGTGGTAACCAGCAGGTAGCAGTGTGGGGACCGCTGCTATTTTTCATATATATAAATGATTTATATAGGAATATAAAGAACAAGCTGGTTAAGTTTGCAGATGCCACCAAGATAGGTGGATTGGCAGATAATTTGAAATCTGTTATATCATCACAGAAGGACTTGGATAGCAGACAGGCTTGGGCAGATTTGTGGATGATGAAATTTTATGTCAGTAAATGTAAAGAATTACACATAGGAAGTCAAAATGTGAGGTTTGACTACACAATGGGGGTCTGAAAATCCCACCTTATGAGAAGGATTTAGGAGTTGTAGTGAACTCTAAGCTATCGACTTCCAGACTGTGTTCAGAAGCTATTAAGAAGGCTAACAGAATGTCAGGTTATATAGCGCCTTGATGTGTGGAGTACAAGTCACAGGAGGTTCTGCTCAGGCTTTATACCACACTGGTGAGGCCTCATCTGGAGTCCTCTGTGCAGTTTGGGTCTCCATAAAGACATAACAGCACTAGAGGTGGTCCAGAGAAGAGCGATGAGGCTGATTATGGGGGGCTACAGGGGGTGAGTGATGAGGAAAGATTAAAAGAGCTAAGCCTTTACAGTTTGAGAAAAAGGAGATGAAGAGGTGACACGACTGGAGTGTTTAAAAATGATGACGGGAATTAGTGCAGTGGATCGAGACGGTGACTTTAAAATGAGTTCATCAAGAACACACAGGGGGGACACAGTTAGAAACTTGTGAAGGGTGAATGTCACACAAATATTAGGAGGTTTTTCTTTACACAGAGAACGATAGACACTTGGCATAAGCAACCAAGTAGTGTGGTGGACAGTAAGACTTTAGGGACTTTCAAAACTCGACTTGACGTTTTTTGGAAGTGGATAGGACTTGTGAGCTTTGTTGGGCTGAATGGCCGTTTCTTGTCCAGAGTGTTCTAATGAATTGCTGAGTGTTTCAGACTTTGTTCCCCGATCTTTACATGCGTACCAAATTGTAGATTAATAAGCATGATCTCGGTTTTATCTATGTTTAGGTGTAGTCTTACCTGACTGGTAAGTTTGTCCTGTAGTTTGTTTGTCAGCTTGAGTATTTGATTTCTTGTTTCTGCTATCTAGAGTTCCAATCATCTGAAAGCTCGAGATCTATGAGGTGTGTAGCTGCTGTCCATCTTATACCTGCCTGCATCTATCAGTTTGCCACATTACAACATTCATTACCATAAGAAATAGAAATGGCGAGAGTACACAGTCCTGTCGAACTCCAGTAACTACCTACCAAGTCTGCTGTGCCATTGTTGATTCTAATGCAACTGGAATCAAAATTGAAATTGTTATTTACGTATCGCTCGCATGAATCGCATAATTTGATAACATTCCACAGTGATTGTCTAGGAAGGAATACTACAGGGTGGTCCAGATCTAATTATGCAGATCCAGATCATCTGGATGACTTTGAATTATGCGGGGACGATTCCAGATGCCGTCAGTTCGCACACTTATCGATGGTCCAGGATTTTTCGGGTGATTTTCTATGTAATAAACTTAATAAGTTATAGCGTAATGAAAATTGTATAATTAGATCTGGACCACCCTATATTGAGTGCTTAGCTATCACTGCACAATATTATCCAGCACATAATCCACAATACTTACAGGGCCCCCCATTGGTTGTTTGCATCCTCCTCTGTGTTGCCTTGTACTCGAGAGCTCCTTTCCAGTTTTGGAATATCCTGGTTCATTTTGATGGGGTGAAGCTTCTCTTGGCTCCCGTGAAGCTTCTCACTTCTATCAGACAATCTCTCTCTTTCTTCAGACGGCTGTTGGTTTCTGTTTTTCTCGTACTGGTCCACATCGTTTGGCTCTGCAGATAAAGACATAATCAATGGATTGTGACAATCACCATTTATTTATTTATTTTTTTTAAGATCCTCACTTGTCAGACAGCAAGTCAAACTGACTAAACAGTTTACACCTACAGCTGGCTCTTACTGCTTATTTTAATGCTCTTTATAATCCCCCAGATGACCGAGTGATGTTGGTACGGTGGAAAACTGCCTGTTGCGTTGTGGTGCAATGGGTGAAAGTATCACAATTCAACACACACAGGTTCTAAGTTCAGTTATTAATGATCTGAAAACAATCGCACATCACCCTCATCTCTCCTTTTACATACCAAGGGGCAGTATTTTTGCTGTTGTTATTGTATATTTGTGTGACAAACCACAGTCATCTTCTATTGGGTCAGGAATAAATTTGTCAACCTATTCTGTCCTCAAAAGCTGATACACAAGTGAGAAGGATTTGCCTTATCCATGGAGCAGATGAGTAGCTTTATGTGCCCAAAATATGATCGCCTCTCACTTGTGTCAGTTTACTTCAAGGCACATTAACGTCCATTCTGGTCAAGTGCCCTGTGAGAATGGTCTAATGGCGCTAACTGTGAAGAACACTGAGTGAACCTCACATTTTCTTTGTTCTTCAAGCAATCTAGTCGAGTACCTTGAGGCAAACCCTTTAATACCAATTTTAGATGCATAAGATTTACAGAGGATGGCATTGATGTGCAGAGCAACCTCTGGACCCGGACTTCCAGATTTCATAAAAGTACTTACCCACAAGCTGCAAGATGCACATCTTGAACTTAAGAGTCATCTTACCACAAACTAATAAATATATCTAAGGATGTTTGTGTTAAACTGGCTGTTTGTCAGCTGCTGGGAAAAGATGACTACGGATCAAACTTTACACAACTGATACCCAGTCAATAAAGTACTCAGTTTATGTTACCGATATCATTTCAACCGATCACAATGACATGACGGTTCATGCATCTAGCAGGTTTCCTGTTGAAATGTGCTCTGGAAAAGCATAAAGGAAAAGTATTACATACAGAAGGTGACGTGCTTTAAGATTAGTCCCTCATTAAATCGCAGGATTAGCTCGTTTTGTAATGTGAATGTAAAACAAGTCAGGCACTGAACATTCATATTAATAAGTTAAGCAAGAAGTTGGTGTCTACAAAAAAAAGGGGCTAACCTTTGCTTTGACTTTCTTATCAGAGATGCTCTGTGCTTGTTGATAAGATTTCTAAAGGTAGAGTGCTTAACAAATGAGCCGTCCACCACACAGACGCTTAATCTGCAGCTCTTTTGTTAAGATTTGGACGGAATGTTCACTTGGCATACTGGAGGTCATTTCACATATCTTACTTCTCCCAAAAAGCTGTTCAGGACTCACTTGCAGGACATATATATATATATATATATATATATATACGCACACATACACACATATATATATGTCTATACATATATACACACACACGCTCATACAGTATATATCTATACATATACACACACACTCTGTATATGTCTATTGTGGTGAATGGCCGGCCCATTATCCCGGCCAATACCCCCAAGCTGCCAGGTGGAGTCCTCCTTGCAGCATGAAGGTCCCCAGAAGACCAGCAGGGCATCATGGACAATATAGTTTTTATGCACAGCCCTGCTGGATGCCATGGGGGCCACTAGGGGACGCTGCAGGGAGGAGTAATGGATATTTTCCCTACGCCCCGGAAGCACACGTGGACAAGAGGAATGACGTGCTTCTGGGGTGAAGAAAAGAACTTGTACCTGACCCGGAAGTGATTGAGAGTCACATGGACTGGGGATTAGGAACACTTCTGGGTCAGGAGATATAAAAGGACTGTGGGAGCTCCCAGATGACGAGCTGAGCTGGGTGGAAGGGTGGCAACACGTCTGGGAGTGGAGGATTGGTTTATCGTTTATATTATTGTGATTTATATGGGTATTGTGGTGGAGAGTGTGCTTTGTGCACTGTGGCAATTAAATAAAGTCAACTTGAGGACTTTTACCTGGTGTTTGGAGTCGTGGACTGGGGTTCAAGAGAGCGAGAGTGCCCCCTATCGACCACACTATACATATATATATATATACACACACACACGCACATATATATCTATACATATACACACACACAGACATATATATATCTCTATACATATATACACACACACACATATATATCTCTATACATATACACACACACAAACACATACATATATATCTATACATTGTCTCAGACGGCTGGGGTCCTTGTCCGGTTGGGATGCCTCTTCTGTGGGAGGACTGGGGGGAGCAAGCCTGGCAAGGAGACTACCTCCCCCAGAACACTAGATGGGATGCAGCGGTGCCTAGGACTCCCGCAGGGCTTCATGGGAGTTTGATGTTGCCCTGTTGAGATCCATGGGCACCGCCAGGAGGTGCTGCAGCTGCTGCTGAGCACAAATAGGTCGTCAAACACCTGGAGCACTTCTGGGTGGGCTATAAAAGGAGCTGGCAGCCAGAGACGGGTGGAAGGAGAAAAAGCTTGCTGGGAGGAGTGGCAGAGAAAAAAGAAGAAGAAAGTTAAAGAATTGTGATTGTGCTTGCGTTTGGAATTGTGTTGTGGGCTCGTGGGAATGGGGAAGACATTCTCCACAAGCAAAAAGAAAATAAAAACAGCTTGTGTTTTGATCAGTGTGCCTCCGGCATCTGTCTGTGTTGGGTTAAGCGCTGGTATAGCGCCATCTGTTGTCACAACATACGCACTCACATACACATATATACACACACATATATATATATATATATATAAACACACACACATCCTCACACACACGTACACACACCCACATATATATATATATATATACACACACACTCACCTAAAGGATTATTAGGACCACCATACTATTACGATGTTTGCCCCCCTTTCGCCTTCAGAACTGCCTTCATTCTACGTGGCATTAATTCAACAAGGTGCTGAAAGCATTCTTTAGAAATGTTGGCCCATATTGATAGGATAGCATCTTGCAGTTGATGGAGATTTGTGGGATGCACATCCAGGGCACGAAGCTCCTGTTCCACCACATCCCAAAGATGCTCTATTGGGTTGAGATCTGGTGACTGTGGGGGCCATTTTAGTACAGTGAACTCATTGTCATGTTCAAGAAACCAATTTGAAATGATTCGAGCTTTGTGACATGGTGCATTATCCTGCTGGAAGTAGCCATCAGAGGATGGGTACATGGTGGTCATGAAGGGATTGACATGGTCAGAAACAATGCTTAGGTAGCCTGTGGCATTTAAACGATGCCCAATTGGCACTAAGGTGCCTAAAGTGTGCCAAGAAAACATACCCCACACCATTACACCACCACCACCACCAGCCTGCACAGTGGTATCAAGGCATGATGGATCCATGTTCTCATTCTGTTTACGCCAAATTCTGACTCTACCATTTGAATGTCTCAACAGAAATCGAGACTCATCAGAACAGGCAACATTTTTCCAGTCTTCAAATGTCCAATTTTGGTGAGCTCGTGCAAATTGTAGCCTCTTTTTCCTATTTGTAGTGGAGATGAGTGGTACCTGGTTGGGGTCTTCTGCTGTTGTAGCCCATCCGCCTCAAGGTTGTGCGTGTTGTGGCTTCACAAATGCTTTGCTGCCGGTTGTAACGAGTGGTTATTTCAGTCAAAGTTGCTCTTCTATCAGCTTGAATCAGTCGGCCCATTCATTCTCCTCTGACCTCTAGCATCAACAAGGCATTTTCGCCCACAGGACTGCCGCATACTGGATGTTTTGCCCTTTTCACACCATTCTTTGTAAACCCTAGAAATGGTTGTGCGTGAAAATCCCAGAAACTGAGCAGATTGTGAAATACTCAGACCGGCCCGTCTGGCACCAACAACCATGCCACACTCAAAATTGCTTAAATCACCTTTCTTTCCCATTCTGACATTCAGTTTGGAGTTCAGGAGATTGTCTTGACCAGGACCATTTTTTTTTTTTAATACATTACTTATTTTAGTCCATGTCATTTGTACTGATGGCTGAGAAGAAAATTTTATCTCATATTTTCATGCAGAATGGAGATACAAAAGTTTATGATTTAATATAAACCAATGGTGACCAATGCTGTACAATGGCAAACGAATAAAACAGTCATGGAAAAATAAAATCTCATCTTACTCATGTTGCATAATCCACATTATCCAGTTATCCAGTTTTATGCTCAAAATGAGTAAATTGCATGCATTTTTTTTTTGCTAAAATATTGTTAAACAGATACTTCTGAAATAACTGCAGTGCGCATTGTAAACAGGAAACGCAGGTCCACATGGGATTGATTTTCAAGCTGATGATCCGCCCCTCTTCATCATTCATTGGTCAAGAGTCCTGAACAATGATTGCAGAAGGACACCACTTTTAATAACAGCTAATTATGAAGAAGTTCCCCTCGCCATAACCCATTGCTTCTTGTACTGGAGCCAATTTTGAACCCCCATACACACTGAGTCCTGAATTGTCCCTTCTTTGAATTTGACCATTAACCTTTCATGTACCTTATCAAAAACCTTCTGAAAATTAAGATTAAAAATATCATATGCATCTCTCTCACTCGTCTGCTTCTGTTGCTTTCTCACTGAGTTCCACCATATTAGTGAAAAACAACCTTCTTCATCTGAACCCATATTGAGTATTTGTTAAAAATGCAGCTCTAGACATGTGCTGCTCCATCTTTTCCTTAATTGTTCCTTCCATTAATTTACCTCAGATGCACTTTAAGCTTATTGGTCTATAGATACTTGGATCAGGTGAATCACCTTTTCATGGAATCTATATATATATATATATATATATATATATATATATATATATATATATATATATATATATAGTCAAATACCACAGACTCACTCATCACGAAATCTCCAGAACCATGAGGACTTGGGACTTGAAATTTGGAATGTAGGTTACCCATGGCCCATAGGTGCTTACTAAGAAACAGATTTAAAAATTTAGTGGTCCAAGTGCGTTCTGTCTGTATGTCTGTATGGTTTTTCACGAGAGAACTACTTAACGGATTTAGATCAGGTTTTGTTCTATAATTTGCTTGAACATTTTGGTTGATTTTGCGACTTTTCTCATTGCGCTAAGAATCATAGTTTCCTTGCAGGAGCGATATATTTGCATTAATCCGAGACAGAGGCTGTGGGCCGAGGGGAGGGGGAAGAGTGACGTCAGGAGTAGAGAGATGGGTGGTGCGTAGCCCTCCTCACTGTCCTGTTTCACTAATACGCGGGCGAAGGCGCGGGGGATAGCTAGTGTGATAATACTTGCAAGGGACAGTCTTTAGGAATTTCCCTAGTGTGCAGAGATTTTAAAAAATTATACCTCAAAGGGTTATATCTGTACTAACTAACATCTTTAAGCACTCCAGTAAACAGTGATCTGGTCCTGATGCTGTGTTAAATTTTAGCCTACTTAATCAAAGCTCTCCTCCTCCTTCTGCAATTTCTCTGTCACTACATACCTCCTTAGTAGCCCCTGTTACTGCTTGAAGGTTATCAACTTCTTCATATGTATAAACTTCAATAAAGTGTAAGTTGAAAGCATTTGCTATTTCACTGTATATTTAAGTTAACCTATAATGCTCTTAATGCTCTGCACCACCTCCTTGACTGTTCATTAAAATATCGAAAGGGTCTCTCTGGGTCATCGTCATTTCGGCGATATTTCCCTCCAACTGTCTTTTTGCCTTCCTTCTATCTTTTTTAACTGTTACACTCAACACCCTACAGTTACGACCACTGGAGTTACTAGTCATCTACTCCTCATGCAGCTGTTTATATCCATTTGTAATTTTCAATTTTAGCTTATTTATCACCATCAGAGTGGTCTCATCTCTCATCCTACCCTCTGCTTTTTGAAGTTCTTGGGGGGGAAAAAAAGCTTCCATCTAGTCTTTGTGCCGATTTCAATATAGAACATCATCAACTAATTAACACTAGAATTACCAGAGCCTACAAGAAAACTCATAGATCCAGCCCACCTTAAATCCGTTCGCACCTCCCCGTCAGCATCTTTTGTCCTGTAAATGTGGCGATTAAGACAAGCACCCTGTTATTCTATCCCCCACCGTCGCAGACCGTTCACCAAGTTCTCCCAGCTCATGCCTTGTTTGATTATCTGGGAGTGAACTGCTGGAGTTTTAGAGTGGAAATAATAGATCGTTATTTGGAACACATGCATTTCATGTGTGTTTCGTTTCTACAGTAATCATTGTAAACACATTGCTAAAACAGAAACTTTTTTATATTTTAGTAATAAATGTTACAAAATGTAGGCATAAAATATAGAACGTGTGAAGTCTGAAGTCCAAAGATCAAATAAACACTTTTACAAAAGGTTCAAGGACGATCTAACAGCTTCCGTGGCGTAGCAGTAAGATTTGCTGACTTATAATCAAGAGGCCACCGGTTCGATCCCCACTGCCTCCTATATTTGCTGTTTTCAGTACTGCACTGCTCTTATTGTTAATATTATACAGTACACACATACATTTGGTTTGCGTCTGTAACAGACCGTGTACCGTATTAATGTTCTCACGTTGTCCAAGACATTGTAATATTTTCTGATGGGTGAAATGTACTTCTTTTTAAATGTAGCTTCTCATACAATTAACCAAACTATTCTATAACTATACTGCTCAAAAAAAAGAAAGTACAGTGAACCCTCGTTTATCACGGTTAATCCGTTCCAGACTCTACCGTGATAAATGAATTTTCGCGAAGTAGGATTCTTTCTTTATAAATCAAATATTTTCGCAGAGTATAGAAAACCTGTTTACGACCTTCTAAACACGTTTTTTTAACATTATTAGAGCCCTCTAGACATGAAATAACACCCTTTAGTCACCATTACAAATATCATATTACTAGGCGCACTCGCCTTTTAAGGCGACCGATTTTAATCCTTAATTTTTGTGCGCTCCATGTGTACATCAGGCATGTAAGTGTAGGGAATGAGAACAAGTTTTTTTTTTATCCCCTAAAGTGCCTGTCCAAAGTCGTACAATGTCAGCCCGAATCTGTACCGCTAAAGACGGAGTTTCATGCACTAAATAAGCTATAGATGATAATAAGTAAGCACCATCTCCCCTGATATTTACTACGCGGTGAGGCATTTGTACTCCATCAACATTAATTATTTCCAGAGACATAATTTTGTCTATTTTTCCAGTGCATCACACACAAAAGCAAGGGAACAATGAGAGCACCAGAACTCTGCTCACATCACGTTGTTTCGTACCTCAAGCCACAAGTAGTAAGTCTGTAATAAGCGGAATACCGCTACGCTTTGCACTCACGGGACGGAAGGACAATCCCGCACGCTTTTATATAGTAGATTATTGTACTGTACATTTAATTGCACACAAACACACAGTTCTTACACACAACCACTAACCTATGAAGGCACGACCTCAGTAGGAGAGTCTTCAGAGGTGGTGCAGTATCTTCAGCAGGTCGTTGTTGTCTTCTTCCGCTGAAGGAGTACTAGGAGTAGGCAGTGGGTATCTGGGTGCGCAGCTGAAGAACATCTTGATAGGCAGTTGCTGGCGCTGTCTTTTCATATGCGTGAGGAGGCTTTTGTAGGGTATTGCCATCTTTATTCATATCCAAGAGTTTCACCTTCTCCTGGATAGTAAGCATCTTCCTCCGGCGCTTAGTTTTATAGTCAGAAGGCTTAGAAAAAGCAGCACGTTTAGGAGCCATCGTGGGGCTTAGATAAAAGTTCTTAGAAAGCGCATGCGTAGTGACGTAAGCGTGTATGAGAAAAAAATCATGATAGAGTCAAGCCGCGAAAGTCGAAGCGTGATATAGCGAGGGATCACTGTAACCCTTTTTAATCCGAGTATCGCATCAAGTCAATGAATCTTCTGGGGTACTGATCTGGTCTGTTCAGTAGCAGAGGGGCTTGTTCATCAGTTTCAGCTACTTTGGTGCACTAGAGGGGCAACAATGAGAAGACCCCCAAAACAGGAATGAATGGTTTATCAGGTGGAGGCCACTGACATTTTTCCCTCCTCATCTGTTTTGTCACTCGTTTTGCATTTGACTATGGTCAGTGTCACTACTGGTAGCATGAGGCCATACCTGGACCCTACAGAGCTGGCACAGGTAGTCCAACTCCTGTAGGATGGCACATCAATACGTGGCATTGCCAGAAGACCTGCTGTGTCTCATGATACACTTTCCATCTTTGTCGATCAGTGGTGATGTTTCAGGCCACGTCAATGGTCAGTCGCCGGTTCTTTAAGGTCACTGACTGACCGTTGACTCCACCAAGGATGGTCCCGAGCCCGGCTGCAAAAGGAGGAGGAAGGAGGGTGGTCGCCCTGTCGAGAAGATCAGAACTGGGAAACCAGGCAAGAAACCACATGGAAGTAATGACAGCACTTAATATCATTAGATGCTGCAGATTTACTCTTCTATGGGGCTCGGTACCAGGATTGTTACTGTTTTTAATTTATATTCTTCTGCTGGGAGTGATTATTTAAAAAATTAGCAGTTTTTTGTGGAAGACACAGAGCTCTACTAATCAATCAGATGCTTCTCCCATCATGCCTTTTAATAGCTTCAATTAGTTAAAGCGCTGTATAAGTAGTAAATTATGGTCTTTAAATTTGGAAAAAAAAACCCCCAGATATTTCTTTAGCTGAGGGGAATGCTTCAGGTGATAACAAGTTACTGTCACTTTAAATACGTGGCCTAATCGTCATCTTTGCTGAATCTGTACTCAAGTTTGACACTATCGTTGTCACCAATCTGTTCACTAGCACTCAAATTACTACACCAAATAAAAACCTAAGCAATAAAGAAAAAGGAAGGTATGTTCAGACTGCGCAGGAAACAGAAAGGTTAAGGCCTACCATTTGCTTTGGCTAGTGCATGGCTTTATTTTAGAGTCTGCTCAAATCATACTCTTTCTTGCCCGCTGCTGATTTGTGGGTCTCACCAACACACAGTAAGTACTTTACACTGGCTTTCAGTTAGCCCTCCTTTTGACATCTAAAGTGTTACATGGCTTTACTGTCCTTTACTTGAGAGAACTTATTAAAGCATACAGCACAGAGCACATGCTACGACTACAAAATGTCAGGCTTTGGCAGCTTTCAAAGATAAATAAAAACACAGCTGAAAGTAAAGTTTGTGATACTGGATCTCCAGGTCGCACAGCAGCCTGCTTACTAATGTTAGGGATGCCCCATCAGCCTCACGTTGAAGGCGTTCAATTTTACTTCTGGGTCCCTCACAGAACTTGCAGATTATGCTGTTTATTCTGCAGCTACATTTCTTAGGCATCTGCTCAAATATAAATTCTTGGCAATCGTTAGGAATTCTTATACGCAAACTATATATATCTTTTTTTTTCCCTAGTTGCCTGATGTAGCACATGGTGCCACTGCTTTTGTGCCAAGCTACCGTGCCCATCCATGCAATGAGGCGTCAGTGTGACTGCGAACCTTAAGATAAGGTGCTTACAGTCTCAATACTGGACATTACAATTGTGAATATGAGAACGTGGCATATGATGTTAAAGAATGACGAAAAGAGAGAGGATGGTCAGTCAGTAGAAATCAGACTTTGCTTATTAGCAAAGATCATAAAGCCTAATCAGATTTATTTTCTGCAAAAAGCACTGCGAACTGGAGCTTTGTTCATCTTCCTTCAGTGTTACCTGGACAAAATATTTCCTAACTGTATCATCTGTCAGCAGGAGATCAGCTCCATTTTAAACACCAACCATTGTATTACTCTTTACTTAACCATATACATGTATTGATAGATAGATAGATAGATAGATAGATAGATAGATAGATAGATAGATAGATAGATAGATAGATAGATAGATATGAAAGGCACTGGGGGAAAATCAGCCTTTTTACAGGAGCTTAATAAATTAAAATGCTTATATCTCTCTACCATAAAAAAGACTTTTTTTTAAGTCCCGTGAGATGAGACTTTGGCCATGAGATTTTTTTCAAGTCTCGCCCACCTCTCAACCATTTTCAACCACGCACACGGCCCTCTCACCTCTCATTCACGTAAATGTTTTGTCAGACGCAGTTTCTGCTCTCTCAGCTCTTATAAATTTTAACGTTTTCCGCACTTTAAGTTCCCAATAAAAGAAGACGTATTACAGTCGACCCTTGACATACGACCAGCCTGACATGCGAACAACTTGATTTACAACCAAATTTTTGTTTTGACTTACGACCAACATCTTGCGTTACGACCCGAATGCGGTCACGTGTATCCGCTTGTGCGATTGTAAACAAACAGCCAGGAGCGTTCGTAAGCGTCAGTCGGAGCCCAGACACATGTGTTTGTGGACATAATTTCGGTCAGTGCAGTGATTTATCTATATATATAATTCACTAAGACCATGGCAGGCAAGACACATAATTGCTAAGGAAGGAAGAGAAGGTAACGAAGGTAAAGAAAGCGATTGTTAAGGGATGTTAGCTAGCGGGCTGGCACGGCACATGATGATGTCATCAGGCTGAGTCAGCACCGGCTTGCTTTGGAGTGTATTATTACAGCAGTTCACAACACGGCCAGCTTTGAACTGAGTGCTCGACTACCGTCATTATTAACTTGAGAAACAGCGATCACAATCGAAACGAAGAAGGAAATTGTGCGGAAATATGAGAGTGGTGTTCGTGTGACCGATCTCGCTAATATGTACAGCATGTCGAAATCCACCATCTCGACAATTTTACAAGGAAAAGATTTGCATAAGGAGGCTCCTTCTAAACAATAACCACCTTCCGTTTCATTCTCCTCCTCCTCCCTTCCTGCAGCCCAAAGATGTCAACTTAAATGGTGAGTAAAGTACAAAATTGTTGTTTCTGGTAGGCTAGGCACTTTTTATAACTTTTTGGTTAGAACATTAGAAAAATTATTGGTGTTTTGGTAAATTATGCACATTATACAACCCTTTTTTATTATAAAAAGGTTAAGTAGGTGTTGCTGTGGGAGGTTCGGAATGCATTATGGGTATTTCCATTATTTCTTATGGGAAAAATAGTCTTGAGTTACTACCAACTTGAGTTACAACCAGCCCTCGCGAACGAATTGAGTTCCTAAGTCAAGGGTCCACTGTATGTCCAAATCTTATTGAAGAATTTAATCACGAAGGGTTATCAACAGAAAAAATGAGTACACGGATAATCCTAGCACCGAGAAAGGATGAAGTCAAATGAATTAATGGCAAAAATGTTCATCAGTTACACTGCAAATTGGCTAAATGCGTATAAATAGACTCTGCTGAAGCAGTTGGTGGTGATGGTGAGGAAGATGAAAACATCAACTTACAATTTCATGAAGAATATCTACAACATTTAACACGAGCCGAATTACTGTTGAAAGAAAGATGTATCCAAAAAAGGTGATGTAGTAACATTACACAACTAAGGAGATCTTGATATGCCATTCATATTAAAACGTTTACAGTTTCCCGTTAGAAAAGCTTTTGCAAAGACAATTAACAAATCACAGAGCCAAACATTCAAAAAAGTTGTTTTATTTAATAGAAAGAAACGAAATTCACTCACAGGCAGTTATACGTTGTGTTGTCACGATGAAAGTCCAAACACAGAATCAAAATTCAATGTGATATTGATGAAAACTGAATTCCAAATTTTGTTTTTACTGAAGTTTTACAGTAAAGGCGCAAGTTTAAAAAGTATTTGCATGTGAATTTCAAAGCCAAACAGAAAAAAATCGTATTACGCAAGAAATATCTCTAATGTAACATGAAACATAATTTACTTCCAAATTATTATGTTTGACTGTTTTTTAATATGGTTAATTACTCGCTGTAATGTAAAACAGTTCTATTATGCATATGTGACAATTCCTATTAAAATAAAAATCTGTTAAAATTGTACATCCGCATTCCCATACACAAATGACAGAACCGCAGTGAGGCCTGCTCCCATTAGGGGTCGTCACAGCAGATCATCTTCTTCCATCTCTTCCTGTCCTCGTCATCTTGTTCTGTCACACCCATCACCTGCATGTCCCCTCTCACCACATCCATAAATCTTCTCTTAGACCTTCCTCTTTTCCTCTTCCCTGGCAGCCCTATCCTTAGCACCCTTCTCCCTCATATCTCCTCTGCACATGTCCAAACCATCATCATCTCTCCTCTCTGACTTTATCTCCCAACCATCCAACCTGAGCTGACCCTCTACCGTCCTCATTTCTGATCCTGTCCATCCTCGTCTCACCCAATGCACATCTTAACATCTTTAAATCAACCACCTCCAGCTCTGTCTCCTGCTTTCTGGTCAGTGTCACCGTCACCAGCCCATTATAACATAGCTGGTCTCCCTACCGTCCTGTACTGTAGACCTGAAATCTGAAGTCTCACACTGACACAAGTATCCAGACCCCTTACTCAGTACTCTGTTGAAGCATCTGTGGCAGCGAATGTGGCCTGGAGTCTTTTTTACGTTTGACACAACAAGCTTTGCACAGCTTGATTTGAGTATTTTCTGTGATTCTTCCTTGTAAATCCTCTGAAGCTCTTTGTTGGGTTGGATGCTCAGATATTTTCAGGTCTCTCCACGTTCCACACACATCCTGTAGACCTTCCCTTTCACTCTTGCCGATACCCGTCTGTCACTTTTCTCCACCCACTCCTCCCTGCCGTCCCTCTCTTTATCACCTCTCTCCCACACTTCCTGCTACTCTGTACTGTTGATCCCCCAGTTAAATCGATTTCTGGAAGTGAAGGAAGGGAGGTGGAATAAACATGACCCACGCTTAGTGACAGGAGGCAGGCAGGGTTATTGGTTTTGAATTTTTTGTGAAAAGGGCTAATTGTGAATGGCTGCCGATTGTCATTTCACTATTTTCCATTATATGCAGTGCTTTGCAATGTTCCTAATGTGTAAGAAAGGAGATTCTACGGTAATAAATATATAAACAAAAAGGGTAAAAAAAACAAAACAACTGACATTAAAAAGAATAAAACCCACAGGAAAGGAGCTTGGCTGTGGTGGGCTGGCACCCTGCCCAGGGTTTGTTTCCTGCCTTGCACCCTGTGTTGGCTGGGATTGGCTCCAGCAGACCCACATGACCCTGTAGTTAGGATATAGCGGGATGGATGGATGGAAAGGAGCTTGGTCTGCATTACTCTGGGCATCAGTGGGCGCCAATTGAGGGGTCTGTCCCAGCCACCATTAAAGTGAATCAGGCGTTAGCCTAGGGCACAGATGATAAGGTAGGGGTGTATATGGGAATCTAACCAGCCACACAGGTTAGTTACCAAATAGTTGGTTGGTCCAGGGTGCAAAATAACCTTGGCACTGGCACGGGAGTGAGGTCAGAAGAACAGCAGAGCATGTCAAGGAAAGCCACTGGAACCTCTTAGGACATCTTCTAAGAACACGACACTTAGAGGAGACCTTCCAATATCCCTTATAATCAACAACAACAAAAAAAAAATTGGCTCAGGAGGAGAAAAAAAAAATATGGGTAAGCTTTGGGCAGGGCAGAGGCAAAAAGCAAATAGATCTTGTGTCAATATTTCTGAGGAGAGCCGTGCCTGAGAGCGCTGGCTGATGGATTTTTTTTCTTCTTCTTCTTTGGCATGCTATCTGAGGCTCACGAGCTGCTAATTTGAAGCGCACACAGAATTACTCGGGTACTGGTGTGTCTGAAAGTGGGCCAGAAGCACACGGCCTTCCTTTACAAAGATAAATAAATACAGGACGACGGTGTCTGTCTGGAGAGGACGCTTGCCAAAGCAAGCTGGAAGAGTAACATTATCATCACAGGAGGCAGGCTGTCGGGAGATGTGCTCTCCGGCTCACCGGCTTACCTGAACGCTCGCTCTTCAATGTTGGAATGCGCTTTTGTAAGTTAGCCATTGAAACAAATGCTCCAAAAAGAAGGAGAAGAAGAAAAAAAAAAAAAACAGTCAACGATCCAACATTTGAGAGCAGCGGCCGACGAGCGGCGGGGCTCAGCACCGACTGTTGCTCTGCAAAAGGTCAGACTGTGAACTGAAAGATCAGGGAGGTCTGCCACATAGCTTTGTTGCCAGGGATCTTCAGTCTGGATTGCTGCAGCCATTTATTAGTATTCTCCGTTCAGCTCACCAGAGCAAACAAGAAATTCAGCCATGAATAATAACACGAGATGCAGCTTTATAAGCCTTTGTCATTTAGCAAATATGGGACTTTTTAGCTACATTGTTCCTAAACCTGGGTTACTACTATCATTTTTTTCTTCTTCTTCTTCCCGTCCCCGCAACCCCGTTGCTTTAGAATGCCAACTGGCTGATTATGTGCGCAGTTTAACACAATTCCCCCCTTAACAACGGCAGCGTTACTGTGTAATCTGAAAAGAAGACGGCTTATTTCCTGTGGGAATGGCAAGGTGATCTCTAGATTCCCCTTTAAATAAATCTGAGATTAGAGCGGCCGGTAAAATCCAAACTTGCTCTGCCTTGAGTGGAATTCCTGCTCACGCATTGCATGTGGCACTCGGCGGTCTGCGACGGAAGCTGGCGCTTTTCATCAAATGTCACACTTTCATAATACCACAGGCATCATTAAAAAGTGTTTAGCTAGTGAGCTTCAAGTGTTTAAGCAACAGCCCAAATGTATATTTGTGCAAAGGAGAAGAATAAATTTACATATCAGCAGCCGCTCATGAGGGATGGGTAAATATTCTGTTTATCTCTTGTTGTCATTCTGCCCGCTTTATCTCCATACGCGGCTCCGCCATATCATTACTGCTTATGTAAAGTTATTAGATGGCCCTCTAAGAGCACGAGCAGCGAGAAAGGGTTTACACGTGTAAACAAATGTTTGTGTATCTCAGAAAAACAGTATCAGGAACAACCCAAAAAAAAAAAAATCAAGCAAACAGCCGAGCGTGAGCGCACACGGCCCAGACGAGCGGGAGGGCACAAAGCGGTGCCACTTGGACTTTTCACTTTACGCACGTGGCTGAAGAGGCTTTCTCCCCTTTCCTTGCCACTTTCCATCCCGCCCCCAAGCTCTTTCAAAAAGCCACTTCAGTTCACTCCTGTCTGTGTGTGGGTGTGTGCCACTTTCTGCTTTTACCAGCAATCCCTTCTGCTACTGACCAAGTTCCTCCGAAACTCCTTTCTTTCTGCTCGTTCCACATGAATGTCGTCTGTAGCTAACTGTTCGCAAAAATAAACAAACAAATAAATTACAATGTCACACAAATGAATGGTGATGGCAGCAGCATTAAAAAAAAAGTAAGAGGGGGGAGTCCTGTAGGGCATATACATGGCACAGGGTAGGAACAGACGAACAAATGCATTCCACGCAAAGCAAACAAATCTCACGGCTGACACCCTAAATGCAGAGTGCTATTTCTAAAATGCAGCCCACGATAAGCAGAAATGGGCGATAGCATATCAAACGTCGTCGTCGTAGTCGGTAAATATCAGCAAGTACAAACAGGGCCCAGGCTGTGCCTGGCACATTTTCACCTTTTTATTTTTTTAAAAAAAGCTGCTTACCTTTTAAAAAAACGTCCATTTGTGCTCCACGACTCGTTTGCTCTGGCACGGGCCGACAACTCGTCTGCAACAATTCAGAACTGAAAAAGAAGAATAAATAAAAGGCAATGAAACCTTTCATGAGAGATGCCACCCAAGAAACCGTGGCAAAGTGACCCATCGCTCACTTATCCGCGCGGAGAAGTTAAACGCGAGTATATACGGTACTGCAAAATAACACGCAATGTGGGTGCTGAAAAAGAAAAATAATTAAATGCAGCAAAACCTTTCATGAGAGAAGAGTCCGTCGTGAGTGACCCATCACTATGAGTCGCTTTATTATTATTAATAATAATTCTTTGCATTTATATAGTGCTTTTCTCACTACTCAAAGTGCTCAGCAATTGCAGGTTAAGGGCTTTGCTCAAAGGCCCAACAGAGCAGAGTATTATTATTATGGGCAGCAGTGGGCACAGTGCGATGATAATAAAACTGCTACCTGAATCTCTGGCACCGGTGGTCACTGAACTGAATCAGGGTTTAGTTTATACGCTCACCGGCCACTTTATTAGGTACACCCGTTCAACTGCTTGTTAACGCAATTATCTAATCGGCCAATCACATGGCAGCAACTCAATGCATTTCGGCCAGTTAGATATCGTCAGGATGACCTGCTGAAGTTCAAACTGAGCATCAGAATGGAGAAGAAAAGGGACTGAACGTGTGGCACATTTTTTAGCGCCAGACGAGTTGAAATTGCTGATCTACTGGGATTTTCACGCACAACCATCTCTAAGGGTTTACAGAGAATGGTTCTGAAAAAGGGAAAATATCCAGCGAGCGTCAATGACTTCTTGACGTCAAGAGGTCAGAGGAGAACGGCCAGACTGGTTCAAGTTGACAGAAAGGCAACAGGAACTCAAATGACCTCTCGTTACAGCAGAGGTGTGCAAGAAGAGCATCTCGGAACGCACAACGCGTCAAACCCTGGAGCAGATGGGCTACAGCAGCAGGAGACCACCCCGGGTGCCACTCCTGTCAGCTAAGAACAGGCAAGTGAGGCTGCAACTCACATGAAAATTGGACAACAGAAGATGGGAAAAACGTTGCCTGGTCTGATGAGTCTCGATTTCTGCTGTGACATTCGGATGGTAGGCTCTGACTTTGGCGTCAACAACATGAAAGCGCGGACTTATCCTGCCTCGTATCAAAGGTTCAGGCTGTTGCTAGTGTTTTCTTGGCACACTTTGGGTCCCTTAGTACCAACTGAGTATCATTTAGATCAATTATGTTAGGTAAAATGCCTAGAGGGGGCTGGCCTGGCGGTCTCGTGGCCTTGGAACCCCTGCAGATTTTTTTTTTTCTCCAGCCGTCAGGAGTTTTCTTTTTGTTTTTCATGTCCTCCCTGGCCATCGGACCTCACTTTGATTCTATATTAATTAGTATTGCCTAATTTTATTTTTATATTTTGTTCTTTTTCTTTCTCTTCCTTCATCCTGTAACGCACTTTAAGCTACATCTTTTGTATTAAAATGTGCTCTATAAAAAAATGTTGCAGGTTAGGCGATTCTAAATTGTCCTTAGTGTGTGCTTGGTGTGTGTGTGTGTGTGTGTTGGCGCCCTGCCCGGGGTTTGTTTCCTGCCTTGCACCCTGTGTTGGCTGGGACTGGCTCCAGCGGACCCCCCTGACCCTGTGGTTGGGATATAGCGGGTCGGATAATGGATGGATGGATGTTTAAATGCCACAACCTACCCGAGGATTGTTGCTGACCATGTCCATCTCTTGTGTACCCATCTTATGTTTGCGCCTTCCAACTCGCCATGTCACAATGTCACAAAGCTCAGTTTCTTGAACATGATGACGAGTTCACTGGACTCAAATGGCCTCCACAGTCACCTGATCTCAGTGCAATAGAGCACCTCTGGGAAGTGGTGGGACAGGAGAGTCGCATCGTGGATGTGCAGCTGACAAATGTGCAGCAACTGCGTGATGCTGTCATGTCAAAATCCTTGAAGAAAGTTTCCAGCACCTTGCTGAATCAATGACACACAGAATTGCGGCAGTTCTGAAGGCATAAGGGGGTCCAACCCGGTGCTAGCAAGGCGTGCCTAATAAAGTGGCTGGTGAGTGTATAACATGGAGCACGGCCGGCCGTAACTAAACCACGAGGCACATCATCTCAGCTAATGTGTACTCACAGCCGTGAGGCTGGCAGAGCTGTTGGAACGCTTCAGCTTGGTCGCAATGACCCCTTTAAAACGAGACCCTTGCATAGACGGCTGGCAAAAATCTACAGATCGATATGCTCACTGAGAGACCGTTACCAGTGTGATCACTATGCCATGAGATTGTAACAAAACAAACTCAAAAAAATTAAAGAAAGGGCCAGGCGAGGGAACTAAAAACCAGCAGCAGTGGGCCAGCTGTGTGAACTAACTTTCAGAATGGCCTCGGCCGTCACTAACAGCTTTAGAAAGTCTCCTAAAATAAAAGACATTTCTTCCATTTTAAGACTGGATAGCAAGTATCAACACAAGGAGAGGCGAGACAAATCTTGCGCCACCTGTGTATGATGGTGTGAGGGCTGCAGGCTCACGTGCCATCCTGAACTTGATATCAAATTCGTGAGGTACGACAGGGCGTTCCCGCCAGAGACGAGGTGAGCGTCGTCTTTATTTATTTATTTTTTTACCTGGATTCTGGTTCGAGGGATTGCTTTGCTTTGTCTTTGTAGTCGTGCTTTTTCGTGGCTGGCAACCTGTCCCGGAGTTCTTCATTTACTTTGGGATTTGCTGAAAATAAATCAGGGTATTATTAATTTCAAAGAAAAGGCATCTCACTCAAGACAGCTACTGTATATTACTTTTAAAAAGGTTAACATTAATTATAGTCTTTCAATATGTTCACACGCGATCTTTAATAACCTCCCGAGTATTTGAGAGGCAGCCTTAATACGCCCAGTGAAATTGCGATTTAAATCATAATTTTATCCCCCCGCATGTACAGTCGTTCTACTTCAGCATTTACAGAGCTAATGAATGCCAGCAATTAACAAAACGTAATCCCCTCGTGCAATCGTTTTAATGCTTTTAGCACTCAGAAAAGTAAACATCATATTAATACTGCTCAAGCCATATCAGATCCTTGTTAGCAGCAAGCAATTAAAGTTCAGCTCCTCAGGTGTAATTAAATGATTGCGATGATTTAGTTCCATAAATGCAAGTTAATTCGTAAGCAAGCAACAAATAGACTGGGAGCAATTACAGGCAATCGGCAAAGCCTGTTGCATCCAAACCTGCTGTGGGGAGAGGCTGCCCTCTGCTGGACAGTTGGTGCTGTGCCACAGTGTGCTCCTGGCACTTGAGACATTGAGTAAGGGTAGTAACCACCCATGGGAAGGACGGAGAGTGACCCACCCTTTGGGGGCTTTTGTGGAAACCTCAACTCAAAAACATCCCAGCAGATGATGATGGAAAACCTGATGGGACAAATCACTGGACTAAGTCGGGCTAGTTTGAGAGATGATTACGCGTGAGACAAAATTTGCAAATAGAAGTGAAAACAGTAAAAGCAGACCAAGAGCACAGATTCTAGTCAAAAGTTCAAATGTGCAGAACATGCAGCTTCCCAGCATCAAGCTGCCTTTGGTTTGTGCTCGAACAAGCTCAGTTCTTCTAAGAATGGTGAACTCAAGGTAGCGTATTTGCAAGTGAAGAACTTGAAGTTGAGCGAGTTCAGTTTTAGGTGACATTCACATTGAGCCGAATCCAAATACGGTGTGTAGATAGATAGCTAGCTTGATAGATAGGAAAGGCACTATATAATAGATAGATAGATAGATAGATAGATAGATAGATAGATAGATAGATAGATAGATAGATAGATAGATAGATAGATAGATAGATAGACAAAAGGGACTATATGATAGATAGATAGATAGATGGGAAAGGCACTATATAATAGATTTTTTTCAGAACTACAACTTCCTTATTGATTTTATAAGTTTAATCTCTAATGTGTAATGTTTTTCAGTGTTTGTAGGCCAAATCAACATTGCTACAGCCTACACAAACTTTAACAGGTTAGAGTGCTAAAGCGTTAGCCTGATGATTCACACTGGCAGTGATGAAGTCCCTTGTATCTTGTATGTTGTGTGCTTTCAATCAACATGTAGTAAATATAGTTGGGATCCAGTTGTACACACACACAAATATATATTCATAGCATCCATATCTGAGTCTCGATCTGATTGTATGGGTGGTTACCTACCACATGCGTTACCTGGTAGGTAACCACCCATACAATCAGATCGAGACTCAGACTACGGATGCTATGAATGTAATTACTCCGATCTCCAGGCTGTCAAATAAACAAACCACACGCTGTGGCGCAGCATAAAGGGACTTAATCTCTGACGTTGACGTCCAAGATTCGATCCCTGCGAGAGGTGCAGTGGAGTGTGTACACCTGATGAGTCCAAATAAAGGCAAAAAACGTGTCGCGTACTCTTAACACGCACACACACACACACATATATATATATATATATATATATATATATATATATATATATATATACTGTATATATATATATATATATATATACACACACACACACACACACAGTGATCCCTCGCTATATCACGCTTCGACTTTCGCGGCTTCACTCTATCTCGATTTTTTTCTCATACACGCTTACGTCACTACGCATGCGCTTTCTGAGAACTTTTATCTAAGCCCTACGATGGCTCCTAAACGTGCTTCTTTTTCTAAGCCTTCTGACAATAAAACTAAGCGCCGGAGGAAGATGCTTACTATCCAGGAGAAGGTGAAACTCTTGGATATGATTAAAGATGGCAATACCCTACAAAAGCCTCCTCACGCATATGAAAAGACAGCACCAGCAACTTATTATCAAGATGTTCTTCAGCCGCCCACCCAGACACCCACTGCCTACTCCTAGTACTCCTTCAGCGGAAGAAGACAACGCACCTGCTGAAGATACTGCACCACCTCTGAAGACTCTCTTACTGAGGTCGCGCCTTCATAGGTTAGTGGTTGTGTGTAAGAACTGTGTGTTTGTGTGGAATTAAATGTACAGTACAATAATCTACTATATAAAAGCGTACAGGATTGTCCTTCTGTCCCGTGAGTGCAAAGCGTAGCGGTATTCTGCTTATCACAGACTTACTACTTGCGGCTTGAGGTACGAAGCGACGCGATGTGAGCAGAGTTCTAGTGCTCTTATCGTTCCCTTGCTTTTGTGCGCGATGCGCTGGAAAAATAGACAAAATTATGTCTCTGGAAATAATTAATGTTGATGGAGTACAAATGCCTCACCACATAGTAAATATTAGGGGAGATGGAGCTCACTTATTCTCATCTGTAGCTTATTTAGTGCATGAAACTCCATCTATAGCGGTACAGATTCAGGCTGACATTGTACGACTTTGGACAGGCACTTGAGGGGATAAAAAAAACTTAGGTTTTCGGGAGATGTTATGAATGGGCACTTTGATGTTCTCATTCCCTACACTTACATGCCTGATGTACACATGGAACGCTCAAAAATTGAGGATAAAAGTCAGTCGCCTTAAAAGGCGAGTGCGCCTAGTAATATGATATTTGTAACGACTAATATGTCTTATTTTCTCTTATTTTGTCTAATATATTGGGTAATACGAGTGTAATGGTGACTAAAGGGTGTTATTTCGTGTCTAGAGGGCTCTAATAATGTTAAAAAAATGTATTTAGAAGGTCGTAAACAGGTTTTCTATACTCTAACTGCGAAAATATTAGATTTATAAATAAAGAATCCTACTTCGCGAAAATTAATTTATCACGGTAGAGTCTGGAACGGATTAATCGTGATAAACGAGGGTTCACTGTATATATATATAGTGCGGGACAGGAAGACATTGTTTTGTCACCCAACACATGTTTATTTACAATGTTTACAAGAATGGTGAACACACATCCCAGTGCCACTGCAAAAATCACCCCTTAAGTCCAGGCCTCTTCCAAATGCCTTTCTTCAGGTCTGCCTCCACTCCTCTCCTCCCGAGCTCTGTCTTTCTCCTCTCCCGAATCCAGCCATCGAATGGAGGGAGGCGGCACCTTATATACACATCTGGATGTGCTCCAGGTGCTTCCCGACACTCTTCTGCCAGCATTCCCCTGTGTGGCGGAAGTGCCGGCTGTGCACCCGGAAGCACTCTGGGTGCCCCCGGTCCTCTTCCCCCCAGCACTTCCGGGTGTGGCGGAAGTGCTGAGGTCCAGGGCTCCAAAGGCAGTGACCACGGGCCCCTAGAGGGTTGAACTTCAAAGCTCTGTACCTGTAGTCCCCAAAGCAACCAGGGCGGTCACCCCTTTCTGGTCTGGAGGAGGCGCAAGCCCTCCTCCGGTCCTTCTGTGCGTCCCGGCTGGGTGCCACCACCACTAATCACTAATTCTCCGTGTAGGTAGAAGGCTGAAATTTGACAGGCTTATTCCTTACAGCTTATTTACAAAAGTTAAGCAGGTTTCATTTCGAATTTCTACACGTAACGGTCATAACTGTCGATAAGTTTCAACAACGTCCGCCATGTTGAACTTTCTTATTTATGGCCCCATCTTCACGAAATTTGGTAGGCGGCTTCCCTGCGCTAACCGAAACCGATGTACGTACTTATTTCGGTGGTATGACGCCACTGTCGGCCGCCATATTGAACTTTCCAGCGTCACTAATTCTCCAACTTCCCGTGTAGGTAGAAGGCTGAAATTTGGCAGGCTCATTCCTTACAGCTTATTTACAAAAGTTAAGCAGGTTTCATTTCGAAATTCTACGCGTAACAGTCATAACGGTCAACAACGTCCGTCATGCTGAACTTTCCTATTCATGGCCCCATCTTCACGAAATTTGGTAGGCGGTTTCCCTGCGCTAACCGAAACCGATGTACGTACTTATTTCGGTGGTATGACGCCACTGTTAGCCGCCATAATGAACTTTCCAACATCACTAATTCTCCAACTTCCCGTGTAGGTAGAAGACTGAAATTTGGTACTTATTTCGGTGGTATGATGCCACTGTCCGTCGCCATATTGAAATTTTCAACGGTCTTTGTTACTTATGGGCCCATCTTCAAGAAATTTGATACGCGGGTTCCCAATGCTAACTGAATCCTACTTACGTACATATATACGTCCATAGCCTGCACCTCGGTCACTGTGTGAGGGACGTTGTTGGCTGCCTGCCTATATAAGGCCGTCTGTCGCTCCGGTCTCTTCATTCCCTTCCTTGCTTCGCCACGGGATTCACTTCTCCCTGCTGATAACTACAGCCTTTTTATTTAATCAACGTCTTCTCCGCTGTTTTATTGTTCGTTTATTACGATTATATTTATTGTTTAGGTATTTTAGACTTACTTTACATTGTTCAGGTACCCATTTCCTTTATCATTCCAACCGTACCCCCATTAACATGTCTATCAAGGTGATCACCATCGATCAGAGAACTGTCACTTACCGAGTGGTTTCCATGCCTGGAGATGGCACCTGCCTTTTCCATTCTCTTTGTTACATATTGCACGGCCATATCAGGCTCACTCTTGATATCCATTGTGTCTTATGTATTGGATGACTGCGACAGGTTCAAGGTATGGACTGATGACGGTACAGGAGATAATTAGACTACACAGGAGCACTAGAAGAGTGAAATGCTTCAGCCCTTAACCTATGGTTCTGCATGTGAGTTGATGGCTGCCGCTGAATTGTTCGGTTGTCGCTTTCAAGTGTACAGAAATGGCCAAATATTTTACACCTTTCGAAACCGCCAATGCCTCTTAAACATCTTAGATTGACAGGTGACGATTTCAGTAGTGGACACTTTGATGTTTATGAATGTTTAAACTCTCAAAAGCTGGATGTGAAGTTATCGATGAAACCGGTTGTATGCTTACAACACTTGACAGATGCCGAATGTCACCTCAACACAACAAGTCCTACAAATACTGTCGTAACTGAAACAAACCATGAAACTCCAACCGATTATGACAGCAGCAATCCAAGCTGTGAGATTTGAGACAAGATTACTGTTCACATGGCCAACTGTACGTTGCATGCTCAAGAGTCAGCTCAGCGCACAGCTTGGTCATATTACAACCGGTGGGCCGAACTCACAATGTGGTATACAAAGAGATCATTAACAAATAATTATTGGTATATTTTCCCTCAGTTTAAAAAGGTTTAATTTTCTTCTTAATAAAAATTTTAAGTCAGTACTTCGCCGCTGCGAAGCACGGGCTGTATATATATATATATACACACACATACATACATACATACATACATACACACACACAAGCGGTACCCCATGGCTGTGCCCACATAGTAATGATGCAGGAAAACTTTAAAAATCAATAGACGTCGGCACTGTATCTGATCGTGTTCAGCTCTGACGGGAGAGTGTTCCCCACGTGGGGAGAAAAGCATGTGGCTGTGATTATCTCTGGCAATCAGCAGCTGACTTCTAAAACACACGGCGCTCTGATCTCTCTCTCTCATAAACGTCAAACATTACTCCTTAACAATGTCTAGATGATAATGTCTGCTGAACAAACAGGTATCGCTAGCTAATGAAGGCGAGGTGTGCTCCAACACATGGCGAGATGTAGACCAACTCGAGCAGAGGCTGGCGGATGAATGAGGAAGGCCCCGCCCCCTTGCTCTCAGCCCACAGCCACTCTGTTGGATTTGCATAAATACATCAGTATCACAAGTGAACTCTGGTACTTAGCGTGATGAGAGAAGTCGCAAAATCAAGTGGAATGTTAAAGTAAATTATAGAAAACAACCAGATGTAAATCCATTAAGTAATTCTCTCGTGAAAAGTGAACAGACATACAGACAGAACGTGCAAAATTTTTAAAACCGTTTCTTAGCGAGCACCTATGGGCCGAGGGTAACCTACATATTAATTTTCAAGTCCCAAGTCCTCATGGTTCGAGAGATTTTGTGATGCATGAGGCAGTGGCATTTGGTTTATATATATATATATATATATATATATATATATATATATATATATATATATATATATATATATATATATAGGACAGGACATTCAAAGAGTTTCCACACTTTTTTTTAAACTCTTATTTATTAAGAATTTCAAAAACGACATCACTTTTCTACTGTCACACACGTGCGCATGGGAGACAGCTAAAGGGCTTGAGGAAGGGCAGTTCCGAGGCGTACCGGGATGTGGCAGAGTGCACGGACTCTTATTCTCCCTTTCCTGCAGACCATTCATGGGAGATTCCGCCAGGCCCTCTTGACGTTACTTTCGGGACCGAGCTTATGGAAGGAGGCCTTGCCGGCTCCGGCCCCTGTGATGTCACGTCTGGGCTGAAGCCCTTCATGAGCCCGACCCCTTTGATCTCACTTCCTGTCTTCCCCTTTAAAAGCCTCCACCTTTTCCCTATTCCATCAGTTCTGTTCTGGACTCGGTTTTGTGCACAGCAGTCCTATCATTTCAAACACCAATTTGCAGCCAGGAAACCAAATCTATACGGGTGGCTGTCCCAAACCTTGCTATGGCTCTTTGTGGCTTTTGTGACACTACATTGTCACCTTCGTTTGCGATGCAATTTTCTCAGTGTCGTACCAACTTTTTAATGCCCTATTACTACTCCTCCCGCCTTCACCATTTCCAACAGAAATATAAGAGTGCAGAAACTTTTTGAATATCCCTCGTGTGTGTGTATGCGCAAGAGACGCACTTTAAAAATATTAAAACAAAGTAAAAACAAGACATGTTTGTTAAGAAACTTATCATGAAATAAAGAACGACAGGTACAATTAAAAACACAAACCATTCCACTTACATACGTCTTTCAGTAATAAAATAAAACATTTCTCGTAGCCTATTCAGCTTAAAAAAAAGTTGAAAATGTGACCATACGCTACACTTCATTAAAATTTGAAACAAAAATAAAACAAAACAGATACACAGTAACAAATACGAAAACCCATACAACGTCCAAATATAATTAAAAAGTATATTATAAACTTTTAAACAATCTTCATATACAAGATTAATCACAAAAGCACCAGACGAACGCACCTCTCATCCCATCGCTTCTGTTTAACTGTCAGAACGCGAGGCGCACACAAAGTCAAAACTCGACTTGAACAAAAACAAGAAACCCTCCAACGTTAAACCGAAATGATTTGTGCCCACTACAGAGCAATAACGCCTGCTTGTTTACCAGTTTAATAGCATCATATAATTTCACCAATAGTTTATTCCACTGGTTGCTATGAATGCCAGGCAGCAGGCCAGGCCACTGGGAAAGCTCCCGCCGATCGTAAACGTTAGTCCGGCTCTGCCCTTTTATTGGCACCACTAAATCATCACTGGTGCAGCCACAAAGTCACTGAAGTAGTTCAATGGAGATCACTTGTCGTGGGGTCTCAATGGACCTGCATGTGGATGGTCCAACTTGTGGCGAGTCAGTGTGGTGCCCTAACCTACACTATGGAGACAAAAGAACACTCCAAGAAACTTGGTGAAGAGGTGACCGAGTCTGTGGAGTTCATTCATCAGTCATTAGGAAATGGAAAGAGTATGACTGAGCTGTTAATCTGTCAAGAGCGATCGTAACAGAAGAAGAAAATTATTGAGGGAGGCCACCAAGAGACCCCAAAGAACTCAAGAGGAGTCACAAGCTACAGTCGCTGACCCTAAAGAGACAGCGCAGACAACAACTCTTGCTCAGGTGCTTCTCCAGTCACAGATTTATGGGTAAGCGGCCAAAACTGAAAGCCACTGTTAAACAAAACACACCTGACATCTCAACTGGAGTTTCCCAGAAGCCACACAAGAGACTCTGAAGTCAGCTAGAAGAAGATTCTATGGTCTGACGAGACCACAATTGAGCACTTTGGCCATCAGAATAAAAGTCATGTTACACTGAACATGATGAAAATGTCACCATTCCCACTGTGAAGCATGGTGGTGGCACCAACAGGCTTTGGGACTGCTTGTCTACAAGTAGGACCCGAAAGGCTTCCGAGGAGTGAAATGAAGGCAAACCTGATGCACTTTGCAGTGGGAGGACATGTGCTTTCCAGTAAGACAACAACCCCAAGCATAAAGCCAAAGTAACACCGGAATGGTTTCAGAAACACTAACATGAAGGTTGTAAAAGTGGGCGAGTCGGAGTCCAGGACTCAAAAGCTTGGGGTTGGACTTGGAAAAAGGCTGATCGCTCATCATCTCCATGATGTCAGAGAGAGCTGGAGCCGTTCTGAAAAAAGAATGGGGAAGAGCAGCAGATTCCATCTGAGCACTCAGTCATAAACACCCGATTGATGGAGTGCTCCTTAGATGGCTATCCTTCTGACAGGTTCTCCCATCTCAGCAGAGGACTTCTGAAGTGCTGGTAGAGTGACCATTGGATTCTGGGGTCACCTGCCTGACCAAGACCCTTCTTTGCCTGGCTACTCAGTTTGGCCGGATAGGAAGAGTCATGGTGGTGACATGCCTGTAATGTTCTTCTGTCTACTCTTTCTCATTTCAACTGCCTAAGCCAAAGACCAGACAACTTTGACCTGAAACACAAATGTCAGCCATCGCTTCTCGGATCACCCATCTGGCTCTTGGGTAGCTTTGTGTGGTGCTATGTACCGTCTTCTCTCATTCGTGTGTCCAAAATGGAGAGAAGTTGCTCTCGGAGGATGTTTTAGTGCCATTCTTTATTCCTGGCTCGGGATCGGGGCATCACCAGTGCAGAGCTTGCTCAGGAATGGCAGGAGGCAGGTGTGAGTGAGGCGAGACTAGGAGGATGGCCTGGTGGGTGTCAAGAAGGGCGGCAAAAAAGACATCAGGGACAGAGTCCTGGTGGTTCCAGGTTACTTCCATTTCACAAACTCCAAACCTGACTTGGCTATTGAACCACAAACACCCGACTGAAAAAAGATTTGAAAAAAGAAGGAGGAAGAGCAGCGCAAGGCTGATAAAGAGGAGGCAGACTTGTGCATGCAGACTCAAAGCTGTCACGTCGGACATCTACTAAACACACCGGGGGGGTGAATACCTCTGCAATTAATTATTTAAATTTTTTTTTTTTCATTTTATTAATTTTAAATAACATTCCATACAAATACACAAAAATTGGTTCAAAACAAATCAGCCCCCACCCCTTTGAGAAAGAGAGCTAGGCCAGCAGAGTAAAACTTTAAGCTAGTAAAGATAAGTACAGTGCTCAGGTAAATTAATAAATGAATAAAGATAAATGGGGTAAAGGAGGGGAGAGAATCAGCTTCATCAGTTTAAATGATTATTCTAAAATGTTATCGATCAGATCATGTCAGGTTTTGAAAAAGTGAGAATTTGATTTTTTCCAGTTTCAAATAATCTATAACATCAGTTACCCACTGACTTAGGAGAGGAGAGTTGGGATTCTTCCAGTTGAGCAAGATATGTCTACGTGCCAATAGTGCAGTAAAGGTGATCACAGTTTGTTTGTCCTTCTCCACTTTTAGCCCCTCTGTGAGACCACCAAACACAGCTGTTAGTGGATTAGGAGGGATTGGGACACCAAGGCTGTCTGATAGGCATTTAACTCTTTCAGGGCTGAACTTGACTTTTGTCAAAATTCAGAGGTAGAGGATGATAATCAGCTGTAAGATGCGACAAAACTCGCCCTTGTGTTTTAGTTTGACCCTCTCTTTGCTAGAAGGAATGGTACATAGCTTTGTTTGACCTTGATTCCCTATGCATGCATGAGTAGCGAAGAGCAAACCACCTCTAAAATAGCATTGACATCTGGCGAGAGTCCAAAGCAAATGTGCAAAGCAAAATACTCCACGGATGTCTTACGTAGTTTCGTTCTCAGACTCTGAGTTTGATAGAAGTGATCTGGAGATGGACGAAAGTGATGTACCAGCATCATCTGATCGGTCCCCAGCTGGTTGTGGTGCTGCACACTTTCATGTAGCTGATGCGCATACAGCAGCGTTTGCCTGGGAGGACCACCACATATTGCGACCAAAGGTATCACGTCCTAGTGAGCTGAATGACTTCCGGCCTGTTCCTCTGACGTCACATCTGATGAAGACCATGGAGCGGCTGCTGCTTCACCACCTGAGGCCACAGGTCCGTCACGCCCTAGACCCTCTGCAGTTCGCATACCAGGAGAAGGTGGGAGCGGAGGATGCCATCATCTATATGCTTCATCGATCCCTCTCCCACCTGGACAGAGGCAGTGGTGCTGTAAGAATTATGTTTTTGGACGTCTCTAGCGCCTTCAACACCATCCAACCTCTGCTCCTTAGGGATAAGCTGACTGAGATGGGAGTAGATTCACACCTTGTGGCATGGATTGTGGACTATCTTACAGACAGACCTCAATATGTGCGTCTTGGGAACTGCAGGTCTGACATTGTGTGCAGCAATACAGGGGCGCCGCAGGGGACTGTACTTTCTCCGGTCCTGTTCAGTCTATATACATCAGACTTCCAATATGACTCGGAGTCCTGCCACGTGCAAAAGTTCGCTGATGACACTGCTATTGTGGGCTGCATCAGGAGTGGGCAGGAGGAGGAGTACAGAAAGTTAATCAAAGACTTTGTTAAATGGTGCGACTCAAACAACTCAGACCTTAACACCAGCAAGACCAAGGAGCTGGTGGTGGATTTTAGGAGGCCCAGGCCCCTCATGGACCCTGTGATCATCAGAGGTGACTGTGCAGAGGGTGCAGACCTATAAATATCTGGGAGTGCAGCTGGATGACAAATTGGACTGGACTGCCAATACTGATGCTCTATGTAAGAAAGCTCAGAGCAGAATATACTTTCTGAGAAGGTTGGCATCCTTCAACATCTGCAGTAAGATGCTGCAGATGCTCTACCAGACGGTTGTGGCGAGTGCCCTCTTCTACGCGGTGGTGTGCTGGGGTGGCAGCATAAAGATGAAAGACGCCTCATGCCTGGACAAACTTGTTAAGAAGGCAGGCTCCATTGTAGGATTAAAGTTGGACAGTTTAACATCTGTGGCAGAGCGACGGGCACTAAGCAAACTCCTGTCAATCATGAAGAATCCACTGCATCCACTGAACAGGATCATCTCCAGGCAGAGGAGTAGCTTCAGTGACAGACTTTTGTCACTGTCCTGCTCCACTGACAGACTGAGGAGATCATTCCTCCCCCACACTATGCGACTCTTCAATTCCATCCGGTGGAGTAAATGCGAACATTAATTTTATTTTAATTCTTTTCATTTTTATTACTATTTAATTTAATATTGTTTCTTTGTATCAGTATACTGCTGCTGGATTATGTGAATTTCCCCTTGGGATTAATAAAGTATCTATCTATCTATCACACTGCGACCACCAGCAACCAGCCACCTGCTGTGCGAAGACAGCCAGGCTGCAGGCCCACCGTGTGTTCCTGCTGTCCACTGAGGTGCCTCCACGCAGCCATTGCCACCAGAGATGCCGAACATGCACCAACAGCAGCCATGGCACACAGCAACAGATGTCGTATGTTGATTTATGTGTGAAACAATTGCTTTGTGTGCTTCTTTTTAGAAAAACATGTTCAGCCATCAAAGAGTTAAAGATTTTGGTCCAGAATGATGTTAATTTGGTGCCCACTGCCCAGAACATGTGGCCCAGTGAGGTTGGAACCTGATTGCAACGTTCAAAGGTCGGATCTTAACCCTGGAAACATTACGGACAATTTTAAACGAGAGAGATGTGTTCGATATATCATTTTGAGTTGAATAATTGTATGGTTTGCACATATGGAGCTCGAATGAATTCTCTGCATGGCTGCCTTCCACTCCTTTTCTGGGATGATGAGTAAGAGATCCTTTTCCCACTGTTCTCATGGATCTTTGAAAGGGACTGTAAAATAGTTTTATATATTACGGAAATACTGTCCGAGTCCTCAAGACAGATGAATTCCGGCATAGCGGTAGGCGGGAGGTGAGGAAAATTGGGCAGATTTTGTTGAACAAAGTTTCTAATTTGAAGGTAGTGAAAGAAATGTTTGTCTGCGTGGGTTTCCTCCAACAGATCAAAGATACGCAGGTTAGGTGCATTGCTGATCCTAAACTGTCCTTGGTGTGTGTGTGTGTGTCTGTGTGCCCTGCGGTGGGCTGGCACCCTGCCCGGGATTTGTTCCTGCCTTGCGCCCTGTGTTGGCTGGGATTGGCTCTAGCAGACCCCCCGTGACCCTGTTAGGATATAGCGGGTTGGATAATGACTGACTGACAAAGAAATCTGTTGCTGGAAAGTTAAATTGAGAGTGTAATCGTTCGTAGGATGCAAAGACGTTGTCTATGTACAGATCTCGAAGTGATTTAATCCCGAAGGTTTTCCAGACATTTTGAGAGGATGGGAAAAGGTGATTAACATGCAGAGGTGCCGCAGATAAAAGCTTCTCTGTCTTAAAGTACTTCCTACATTGGCTGCATATTCTGAGGGAGTGACGCACAGTTGGGTTGTTAGTATATTGGCGATGACTTGTATTTATTGGGGTGCAAAGCAAGGAATATAAAGAAGAAGTTCTGCAGGATTTCACTTCCATTGCAGACCAAGCCTGTGTGTGTTCGTCTATTTGTGTCCATGTCCAGGTTTTAATAGTTTGTATATTTGCTGCAATGAGTTATTTTGTGACTAAGACCACTTTGCTGAGTTCTGCTTTCGCTTGGACATCAATGACTCCTTTTCTGCTGATCAGTGTGTCCAAAGAGCCAAATGAAATCGGCGGTGACTGGATTTTGTACAACAACAAAACATGAAAACTTCCAAAGGGGGTGAATACTTTTTATAGGCACCGTTGTAGACCTCTGCAGACATCTGAACGCTGGGCATGTCACTGCAAGCCTCACAATCACCCATGCAGCACACAGTGCCAACTTCTTGCCTGGTAATCCACTCATCTGTTTAATCTGTGAGCCAAGCTCCTTCCAAGTAACAGACAGAGAGCTGCTGCTGTTCACGTGATCAGTGTCTGACGTAAGCATCAACGGCCAATTTGGTAGGGTGGCAGCACTGTTGTTGGTTGGAAGTAACAAATGGCTAGAAGTGGCAGTTTCTGAATGTCCTCTTTGACATGCCTGTAATGTTCTTCTGTCTACTCTTTCTCATTTCAAAAGGCTAAGCCAAAGACCAGACAACTTTGAAGTGAAACACAAATGTCGGCCATCGCTGCCCGGATGACCCGTCTGGCTCTTGGGTAGCTTTGTGTGGTGCTATGTGCTGTCTTCTCTCATTTGTGTGTCCAAAATGGAGAGAAGTTGCTCTCGGAGGATGTTTTGGTGCCATTATTTATTCCTGGCTCGGGATCGGGGCATCACCAGTGCAGAGCTTGCTCAAGAATGGCAGGAGGCAGGTGTGAGTGAGGCGAGACTAGGAGGATGGCCTGGTGGGTGTCAAGAAGGGACATCAGGGACAGACGGATATTCTGGGATTGGACTGCTGAGGAATGCTGGTGGAAAGTCATTGTCTCTGATGAATCCCCTTTTCGATTGTTTGGGGCATCCAGAGAAAAAGAATAAAAGGTGAGCGGAGCTACCATCACTCCTGTGTCACGCCAACAATAAAGCATCCTGAGACCATTCATGTCACGTGGGGTTGCTTCTCAGCCAAGGGAGTGCAGGACTCACTCACAATTTGACCATGAGTTTGGCCGTGTCTCCAAGAGTAACTTCTACCCAACCATCCAACAACAGTTTGGTGACCAACATGATGGAGCACCGGGCCATAAAGCAAAAGTGAGAACTAAGTGGCACAGGGAACAAAACATCGAAGTTTAGGGTCCATGGCCAGGAAACTCCCCAGACCTTAATCTCATTGAGAACGTGTGGTGAGTTCTCAAGAGGCGGGCGGACAAACAAAAACCCACCAATTCTGACAAACTACAAGCAGTGATTATGAGCTGCCCAGAAGTTGACTGCCAGCCTGCCAGGGCGAATTGCAGAGGTCTTGAAAAAGAAAGAAGGGCCAACACAGCAAATAAACTTCATGTCGTTGTCAATAAAACTTTTGAACTGCTTGTAATTTTATTTCAGTACACCAGAGAAACATCTGACACAAAGATCTAAAAACACTGAAGCAGCAAACTTGGTGAAAACCAATACTTGTGTCATTCTCCAAACTTTTGGACACAACTGTACAGGCTTGAATCCAAAACAGAACTGATTTGATGAGGAAAAGATGGCGGTGTTAATAGGGAGTAGAGGAAGTGGGGCCGGAGCTGGAAGTGTTGTCATTTGGGTCGGATCCGGAAGGGACATCATTAGGCCCGGACGCAACATCATCAGGGCCAGGCAGAATTTCCCATAACTGGTCTGCAGTGGAAAGAGAGAAAGGATCAGCACACTTCGCCACCCCCTGGCTTGGCGTGGAATTGCCCCCATTCACGCCCTTTAGCTGCCTCCCCATGCACATGTGCGTGGCAGCAGTGAGGATGAAACAACTGGAAGAAGGTATCCGGAGTATTGGGTGACGGAAGAATTAAGGTAAAGGTTAAAGGTGCGGTTTTGAAGAGCAGCAATGGAGCAGAGGCATGGGTGGTACATGGAGAGCAGGGCAAGAAGTTGGGTGCGACTGAAATGAGAATGTCAGTGTGGGGGCCGCTGCTATTTTTAATATTTATAAATGACTTAGATAGGAATATAAGTAACAAGCTGGTTAAGTTTGCAGATGATACCAAGATAGGTGGAGTGGCAGATAATTTGGAATGCGTTATATCATCACAGAAGGACTTGGACAGCACACAGGCTTGGGCAGATTTGTGGCAGATGAAATTTAATGTTAGTAAACGTAAAGAATTACACATAGGAAGTCAAAATGTGAGGTTTGAATACACAACAGGGGGTCTGAAAATCGAGTGTCCACCTTATGAGAAGGATTTAGGAGTCGTAGTGGACTCTAAGCTATCGATGTACAGACAATGCTCATAGGCCATTAAGAAGGCTAACAGACTGTCAGGTTATATAGCGCCTTGATGTGTGGAGTACAAGTCACAGGAGGTTCTGCTCAAACTTTATAACACACTGGTGAGGCCTCATCTGGAGTCCTGGGAGCAGTTTGGGTTTCCAGGCTATAAAAAAGACATAGCAGCACAAGAAAAGGTCCGGAGAAGAGCAACTGGGCTGATTCACGGCCACAGGGGATGAGTTATGAAGGAAGATTAAAAGAGCTGAGCCTTTACAGAGATGAAGAGGAGACCTGACTGAAGTGTTTACAATTATGAAGTGAATTAGTCCAGTGGATCGAGGCTGTTATTTTAAAGTGAGTTTATCAAGAACACGAGGACACAGTTGGAAACTTGTGAAGGGGAAATTTTGCACAAACATTAGGATGTTTTTCTTTACACAAAGAACGATAGACACGACTTGATGTTTTTTTGGAAGAAAAAAGTGGACAGGAATGGTGGGCTTTGTTGGGCTAAGCGGCCTGTTGTTCTTCTAGAACGTTCAAATGTTGAGATGGATGTGTGGAGTTACAAAAAAAAAAAAAAAAAGGACAGAATAAGAAATGAGACAATCGGAGGTACAACAAAAGTGGGAAAGAAACCTTAGAAAGAACAGGGAAGGAGGTAGAAGTGGTATGGACGTGTGATGAGGAGAGACAACGAAGATGTGGACAAAAGAGAGATGGACACGAGGGAGAGAAAGAGGGAGGGTGAAGCGGATGTTGCTGGGTAAAGTGGAAAAAGATCTGAAAGGAAAAGGGTCTGACTGGGGAAGAAGTGTAAGAACAGAACACTACGGAGAAAGTTGATCAGGCATATTGACCGCACATACAAGTGAAAGATGAATAGGAAGAAGTACAAGAAATGATTGAATTAAGATTGACGGTGAAAATTGTCAAATATATAACATTCATTTAAAATGAAATCTACAACACAATAAAGCATGCAGACGGTAAAGGGGTCTGTTCTGAATCCACCATGTTTGTAAACAGCTTAAGGGCTTGAGTGATTGTAATTTTCCTCCGAGTCCTGAGGAGGCGCTGTCTTGTAATAATTTCTCTTCTCCGCCTTCAGCAGAAAGGACAACCGACACCATTACATTCATGACATCACTTCCGGGGTCAACCACGTGGACCGGTCTCCTCTTCCTCCCCAAATTCCTTTAAGACAATCAGTCTTGCTTGATTGTAAATTTGGAGCGATTGTTTTTGCGTTTACCACGCGCTTTACTTTCATTCATACCAGCTGTTAACTATTTGGGGTTTACTTGCGGGTGCCCCAAAACACGTTACCTCTCCGGTCTTTTGTTTTTACCACCGATATTATTCTGGCCCAGAGGGTTCTCGTGGAGTGCAAACACGAATATCGGCAGAATTTCTTTGCAGCCTTTGTCGATTTTCATAAAGCGTTGGACTCAGTTGATCGAGCTGCCCTGTGGGACATCCTGAGGGTTTTGCGGGATCCCCTTGAGGTTGCTGGCTATCATGTCCGGTCTGTACAGAGTGGAGGCAGAACCTCTGCATTTTTCCCAGTTGATTCTGGGGTCCGTCAGGGGTCTGTTCTGCTCCTACTCTGTTCAATGCTGGCATGGACTGGGCATTGGACAGGATATTAGTGTCCAGCGGCTGTGGGGCATCTGTTGGTGAAGAAAGATTCACAGATCTTGACTTTGCTGACGATGCTGTGATCTTCGCATAGTCAATGAAGGCTCTGATCGGGGCGCTCGAGAGACTGAGTGAGGAGTCTGAGGGTCTGGGCTTGTGAGGGTCCTGATAAAAACCAAACATCCAGGCCTTTAATGACCTCTTGGGCACGGCCATCAGCAGTGTGTCTGTGTGCAGAGAGAGTGTCGACCTCGTCATCGAGAGGTTTATTTACCTTGGCAGTGACATGCATGTGACTCTGGTGACTCTTCCTATGAAGTCAGTAAATGGAATGGGACAGCATTTGGTCATGAGGTCGCTGGAAAGGGGTGCGTGGCGCTCCCGATATCTATGAAAAAGGAAGAAGGTCCAAGTCTTTAGAGTCCTGGGGCTTCCTGTTTTGCTATATGGTTGTGAGACATGGATGCTATCTGGTGACCTGAGACGAAGACTGGACTTCTTCATGTGTGTCTCTTTGGAGAATCCTTGGGTACCGCTTGGTTTAACTTTGTGTTGCTCACGGAGTCCTGAATGAGGCACATGACCTGCATTGTGAGTGAGCATCAGTTATGGCAATATGGCCATGTGGCGCATTTCCCCCAAAGGTGATCCGGCTCGTAGGGTCCTCATTGTCGGGGACCCGAGTGGCTGGACAAGGCCCAGGGGTCACCCATGTAACACCTGGCTGCGGCGGATAGAGGGTCATTTCTGGAGGGGGGGGCTTGACCACGTGTCTGCCGGGGGGGTTGCCAACCGGGATCCCGAGTTGTTTCGTCGTGTGGTGGGTGTGGCAACGGGCTGTACCAGTGCGGGCTCCCCAACTTGACTTGTTATTTATGACACACAGTCGGCACTGGTTTCCCTTCATGTTAATTCCTTTGCAGTTAAACCTGTTAGGAATGAAACACTTCAAAATATTCACACGTTGAAAACCAAAAAGAGAACAAAGAGGTTGGGCGTAGTAATAGAGGCGTTGAAACACGGTGCCCCGTGCCTGAAACCGATAAATCAAAGGTACAAGCATGACCGTTGCTGCGTGATGCCAACATCAAAGCCCAAATTTGTTTCGCTGGTGCTGACACAAGCCGCGTGAAGGTCTCTGTTGACTGTGACGCCTGTCAGCATTCGCCCGCCCAACTTATGGCGCCAGCCTGTTCTGTTAATTGAAAGATTTCGCGGACATCGCCCTCTACGACATTAACCATTGCGTGCCTGGATATTTGGTTGGTCGCCTTTCGAGACTTTGCTCGAGTGCTGGCTGACAACTTTTGGTTTGCCTCGTTCAGTACTTCCAGAAACATTGCTGCCAATTTCTCCTGGCATGTGGTTCTCCGCTCCCCATGTCCCAGCTGGGGCCATCTTGGCTTCCTCATCTGCATGACTAAGTTCCCTTCTTTGGCGTAAAAAAAACCAACCCAGAGGGGCAAATCACGATTTTTGCTGTCAAAACAGGCTTTAAAGGCCATCGTTGTAAACCGAGGGAACACGAGTTCAAGAGATTTTTTTTTTTTTTTGAACATTTCAGGATTTCAAGCTGCATGACCGGCAGAGAGAGGCAAGCGGCATAATGACTTGGGAGTTTGGCAGAAGCCCACCGACTGCGGCAGCATTCAGATCCATTAAAGTGCGGCGAGACTCCTACACGAGAAGTCGGATCTGCTGAACTTGCCTTTCAGGCTCTCCCACAAGCTCAGTTCAGTACCCATCATCCCGTGGGTCCCAAAGTGTGCGTGCAGGAGTGTGTGACAAGGCCCTTTCAGGGGACAATCATCTAAAAGGTGTTTGAAAGGCAATCGGCGATTGTCAGAGCCGTGGCGTGGTATGCAACTGACAAGAGGAAACGTTTAATGCCTGGGATGAAAAGGCGAAAAACAAAGCTAAGCAAATAAATAAATAAAAATGTTAACAAGTGTGACAGGCGGGCAGGGTGTCAAGTCACGACTTAAGCGGGTAATCTCTCTTGGCACTGACAGCGTGCAACATGACACTATAAGTGCAAAGTGAATTCAAACTCCATGGCGAGAAAAAAATGACAACTGTCAAAGCGGGCAGAGCTTTGGGCTCAAAGGGTGCACGATGTACCACAAAAGCAGGCACCTGCGATCAAGTGCTTCTTCTGCGCTCGTCTGTGCCAAGGGTCCCCAAAGAATACGATGCCCACCTTCTCCTTCCAATCACGTATTCCAAGTCGGGCTTCGCTATAAGCCAAAGGACCTAGAAAACGATTTGACCAAATAAAGAAGAGAGTTTTTGGTGCGCACCATTCAGACATCAAGCTCGCTCCGGTCAGCGGCACGTCACCTCATGGCGGGGTGGGACCGATCACATACAAGCATCTGAGTAGCGTCCAGCAGGGAGAAAAAGAAGCTCAAGGGCAAAGAGACGGGCGACAGTGGCAAACGGGCGCCAGCAACTTAGTTTCCAAAGTTTCACTTTCTTTTGTCCTTTTAGCGTCTTTACTGCTCGCCGTCTTGTACGTTAATTGCATTGTCGGAGCCTCTTATTATTCGGCGTAATGTAGTTAAATCCTTTTAAATGACCATTCATGCGCCGCCTTTCTTTAAGATGCCTTTGAAGTCTGCCAAAGAGGGATTTTTTTTTTTTTTTTTTGTGAGAAATTTCCGATTCCAATTTTGGTCAACCAATACAGGATTTTCATTCCCCTCCACATAAACTAAATTCCATTAATTTTTTAAGCTGCAGTTAATAAATTCGCGCCGTTAAAAGTTTCCAGATTCCACAGTCTGTCATTTGTATTCCAGCTGACTTGATGAATATTAATAACAGTGTTATCCTGATTAAATGGGCTTCGCAAGAAATCCCTGTGAATCCTGTAGCTCAGTCTTCTCATTTTCCGTATTCTTTTGAATTTTTATTCACATATTAATCTTAGGGAAAAAAAAAAAAATTAGCAGGTTTAATTGTGCTCTTTGCTTGCATTTCACATGAGAAAAGCGGCTTTTACCTTTCATTTTTTTTTTTTCTACGCTGGTACCTTAGGCGACCGGTGTGGCCCCCCCCCAAAAAAAAGCCGTGACAGTGTCCAGGTAGGTGCAGGCCGGTGACACGCGAGGACGTGCTTTTGACTCCCTCTGTGGCTCCAGTTTGGCTCAAAGCAGAAGCCACCAACACACTGAACTCTAATTTGAACTCTAAAGTCACTTCACTGTGGACACTAAAGGTCACTGACGCTGGGTCACCTGACATTTTCAAGCGGTCACAAAGCAGGGATGTCCAACTCCGAACCTGGAGGGCCGCGGTGGCTGCAGCTTTTCATTCTGACCCTTTTCAGTTTTCACTGCTAATTTACTCCTTTTGTCTTCATTTTCATAGCCCAGTTTTTAAGGCTTCAGTCCTCTGAATTGATTCATTTGTTCATTAAATGGCAGCCAAACAGAAATGAGCCAACAGATGACCAGCTAAACTGGGGCTTCAAACTCCAACCAATTTCAATCCAACCAGTTTCTTAAAGAGAGGCCGATTCTTGCTGTTTATTAAGCCCCCTATTTAATTCCACGGCTTGTTAGCTCTCATCCCGCCACCGCAGACGTTTCCAAAATGGTGGATCTTCTGTTTCTTCCAAGACTGTCAAAATGTTTTGGCAACCTGATGAGCTCCACTTTACTGAGACCTTCACCCTTCTTTATTTCCAGGGCACAGGGGGGTCAAACTCCAGGCTTGGAGAGCCGCAGTGGCTGCAGGTTAAAAATTCCAACCTTTTTCCTAATCAGTGCCAAGTTTTCACTGCTAATTCATTTCTTTACCCTTCATTTTAAGAGCCCTGTTTTCAAGGATTCAGTCCTCTGAGTTGATTCTTTCTTCATTATCTTTTATTATTATTATTCATTATTATATAATTATTAAGATAAGATATTAATTAAGATAATTATAGATATTAATTATTAAGATAATTATTCATTATCTTGTATTATTATTATTATTATCATTTTTCTTCATTAAATGGCAGCCAAACAGAAATGAGATGTGAAACGAGCCGACAGACGACCAGCTAAACTGGGTCTTCAAACTCCAACCAGTCTCTTAATGAGTTAATTAAACCCGTTATTTAATTCTGTGGCCTGTTGCTGCTCTCATCCCGCCACAGCAGACGTTTCCAAAATGGTGGATTTTCTGTTTCTTCCAAGACTGTCAAAATGTTTTGGCAACCTGATGAGCTCCACCTTACTGAGACCTTCACCCTTCTTTATTTCCAGATACTGTGTGATGGGCACAGGGTGTCAAACCCCAGGCCTGGAGGGCTGCAGTGGCTGCAGGGTTTTAATTTCAACCCTTTTTCCTAATCAGTGCCCAGTTTTCACTGCTAATTCATTTCTTTCCCTTTGTTTTAAGAGCCCTGTTTTCAAGGATTCAGTCCTCTGAGTTGATTCTTTTCTTCATTAAATGGCAGCCAAACAGAAATGAGATGTGAAACGAGCCGAAAGACGACCAGTTAAACTGGGACTTCAAACTCCAACCAATCTCTTAATGAGTTACTTAAGCCCGTTATTTAATTCTGTGGCCTGTTGCTGCTCTCATTCTGCCACAGCAGCCATTTCCAAAACGGTGGATTTTCTATTTCTAGTAAGACCACCCTGTCAAAATGTTTTGGTGAACCGAGAGAGCAACCTTCCTGAGACCTCAACCTTTCTTTATTTTCAGAGTGGGGGGCTTCAACCCCCTGCTCGGTTTGCTCGCCAACACCCCCGGGCTCCACTACACACCAGCAACTTCACATCTCTGTCGCTTGCGTATGTGGATTTCACTTTCACCAAACAACAAATCTTTTATTTCTCGCAGATGCGCCTCTTCACTGGGAAGAAACACTACTTTTCCCTATTTCTAAGCACAAAAATAGAATGTACAGTGTAATAGTAAACTAAATGTAGCAATAGGGTGTTGTACCGTGTTAGCCATTATGAATGTAGAGAAAAGCTAAGCAAAAGGACACCATAAGGTATCTCTAAACTCGAGGCTTTTCTCTAAACTAAATGTAAAAACAACGAATAACAATGAGAAAACCCTGAACAGACAAAACTAACATTGCAGGATTTCACGCTACAGCCTTACAAACCGATCGCTGTAAACACTTTTTTTTAACGAGTTTTAAGCACAGGGAAAAAAACGAACATTTGAAAAATCTGTAATTTATACAAAAACTAACCATAAACGACCAAGAAAACTAACCTTTCATGAGTCGAGTTCTGGCATGAAGGAAGTGAGCAGGAAGCTGGCTGGAGAGGAGATCACAGTTTTGAGGTAAAGTCCCTCCGCACGATGCACGTCGGACCGAGAACAACGTACAGTACAGGGAAGGAGACTGAACACGTGCGGAAATCACCGGCGCGCACAAACCGGAAGGGAAAATGGCTTGTTTGTCACCCGAGTGTGTGGTCGTGAACAGATGGCAAAGTTTGGCACGCTTTTTGGTCGTCACCTGATTTGTTCGTGACCCGAGACGTTCGTGACCTGAGGTTCCACTGTATGGACTTTCAACTTTAAGATAGATAGATAGACAGACACTTTATTAATCCCAAGGGGAAATTCACAATTTAATTTAAGGGGGTTAACAAAGGTATTGCATGAAGTGTTCAGAAATGACGGCAATTTTTTTACAGAGTCCCTCCATTTTCAGAGGCTCAAAAGAAAACTGAGCAAAGTAACATAATATAAAATCCTTTGTCATAGACACCCGGGGATGTTGCCCCGCCGGGACGCGGGAAGGAGCAGGGGACCGGAAATGGGACAATACTTTCCCTGGAGCGCAGAATGCATGGAGCTGCGAAGCTCAACCCTGTGCAAAGACGGAGTCACCACCAGGGGGCGCCCCGACGTTGTTGGAACCCTGGATGGCAGCACTTCCGCCACACCAGGAAGTGTTGTCAGACGGAGCACCTGAAACCCATTCGGGTCATTATAAAAGGGGCCACCTCCCTCCAGAAGATGAGCCGGAGTTGGGAGGAAGGAGACGAAGCTTGTGAGGAGGGGAGTGGAGGTCATTGAAGGGAAGAGAAAGAGACTGAGACTGCTGGCATTGTGGTGCTGTGAAATTAATAAATGTGTGCATTTTAGACATTCTGGCGTCTGTCTGTCTGTGTCCGGGGGCATGCTTTTCACACCATACATTAATACTCGGAGGAAGATCCTTTGTAGTCAATGTCTCTCAGAAGTCTGGAACCTATGGACCTCACCAAATGCTGAGTTTCCTCCCTTGACATGCTCTGCCAGGCCTTTACTGCTGCCGCCTTCAGTTGCTGCTTGTTTGTTGGTCTTTCTGCCTTCAGTTTCGTCTTCATGCTCTGTTGGGTTGAGATCGGGTGACTGACGTGGCCAGTCCTTTACCTTGAGAAGTTCTTGGTTTGCTTTCTCAGTATGTTTTGAGTCGTTACCCATTTGTACTGTAAAGCGCCTTCCAGTCGGTTTTGCAGCATTTGGCCGAATCTGAGCAGACAGTAGAGTGCCCTGTAAACCCCAGAAGTCATCCTGCTACTTCTGTCAGCAGTCACGTCATCAAGTAACACCAGAGACCCAGTTCCATTGACAGCCACGCATGCCCATGCCATAACACTCCCTCCACCATGTTTGACAGATGATGTGCTATGCTGCAGATCATGAGGTGTCCCTTTCCTTCTCCATACTCTTTTCTCTTCCCATCATTCTGACGCAAGTTGATCTTGGTCTCATCTGTCCAAAGAACATTATTCTAGAACTGGGCAGGCTTTTTAAGATGTCTTCTGGTAAAGTCGTATCTGGCCTTCCTGTTCTTCAGTGTAATCAGTGGTCTGCACCTCAAGGTAAGCCCCTCTGTATTTATACTCATGAAGGCGTCTCTTGATTGTCGACTTTGACAGAGATACACCAACCACCTCAAGAGGTTCTCTTGACCTGGCTAGATGTTGTGAAGGGGTTTATCTTCAGAATTCTGCGGTCATCCACTTCAGTCATCTCTTGTGGTCTCCAGCTCACCAGTGCATTCCTTCTTTTTAAGAATGTACCCAATTGTTGACTTAGGCACTCCTAAAGTTTTAGCAACCTCTCTGGTAGATTTAATTTTGTTTTTTTGATCCTAATTATGGCCGCCTTCACGCTGGATGAACAACAGACAATTTTGTATCATCTGCCATGGCTTGGTAACATTGTGTTGGTATTCCTGCCAGTAAAGAGTTGAAGTACACTGACGTGACAATGCCGAACTATGAAACAGGAGCTGCGCTGCAAACTCAAACGTCAGATACGGTCTGATCTTGTGGATGTTACACAGAATGCAACTGCAAGGCCGAAAGAAGGTTGTAAAGTGGTCAGCTGGTCAAACTATTCTGACCCCCTCACCTTCTGCACAGGTTATTGTGTTATAGATTGAATGTTAAATGGATACATCGACTGTTTTTGCCCATCAATATACACTCAATAACCCATAATGCCATCCATCCATCCATTATCCAACCCGCTATATCCTAACTACAGGGTCACGGTGGTCTGCTGGAGCCAATCCCAGAATATCCGTCTGTCCCTGATGTCTTCTTTGCTGCCCTTCTTGACACCCACCAGGCCATCCTCCTAGTCTCGCCTCACTCACACCTGCCTCCTGCCATTCCTGAGCAAGCTCTGCACTGGTGATGCCCCGATCCCGAGCCAGGAATAAATAATGGCACCAAAACATCCTCCGCGAGCAACTTCTCTCCATTTTGGACACACAAATGAGAGAAGACGGCACATAGCACCACACAAAGCTACCCAAGAGCCAGACGGGTCATCCGGGCAGCGATGGCCAACATTTGTGTTTCACTTCAAAGTTGTCTGGTCTTTGGCTTAGCCTTTTAAAATGAGAAAGAGTAGACAGAAGAACATTACAGGCATGTCAAAGAGGACATTCAGAAACTGCCACTTCTAGCCATTTGTTACTTCCAACCAACAACAGTGCTGCCACCCTACCAACCTGGCCGTTGATGCTTACGTCAGACACTGATCACGTGAACAGCAGCAGCTCTCTGTCTGTTACTTGGAAGGAGCTTGGCTCACAGATTAAAGAGAAGAGTGGATTACCAGGCAAGAAGTTGGCACTGTGTGCTGCATGGGTGATTGTGAGGCTTGCAGTGACATGCCCAGCGTTCAGATGTCTGCAGAGGTCTACAACGGTGCCTATAAAAAGTATTCACCCCCTTTGGAAGTTTTCATGTTTTGTTGTTGTACAAAATCCAGTCACCGCCGATTTCATTTGGCTCTTTGGACACACTGATCAGCAGAAAAGGAGTCATTGATGTCCAAGCGAAAGCAGAACTCAGCAAAGTGGTCTTAATCACAAAATAACTCATTGCAGCAAATATACAAACTATTAAAACCTGGACATGGACACAAATAGACGAACACACACAGGCTTGGTCTGCAATGGAAGTGAAATCCTGCAGAACTTCTTCTTTATATTCCTTGCTTTGCACCCCAATAAATACAAGTCATCACCAATATACTAACAACCCAACTGTGCGTCACTCCCTCAGAATATGCAGCCAATGTAGGAAGTACTTTAAGACAGAGAAGCTTTTATCTGCGGCACCTCTGCATGTTAATCACCTTTTCCCATCCTCTCAAAATGTCTGGAAAACCTTCGGGATTAAATCACTTCGAGATCTGTACATAGACAACGTCTTTGCATCCTACGAATGATTACACTCTCAATTTAACTTTCCAGCAACAGATTTCTTTGTCAGTCAGTCATTATCCAACCCGCTATATCCTAACAGGGTCACGGGGGGTCTGCTAGAGCCAATCCCAGCCAACACAGGGCGCAAGGCAGGAACAAATCCCAGGCAGGGTGCCAGCCCACCGCAGGGCACACAGACACACACACACATGAAGGACAGTTTAGGATCACCAATGCACCTAACCTGTATGTCTTTGGACTGTGGGAGGAAACCCACGCAGACACGGGGAGGACATGTAAACTCTGCGCAGGAAGGACCCGGGAAGCGAACCCTTAAGGGTCTCCTTACAGCGAGTTAGCAGCGCTACCCACTGCGCCACAAAGTGAAAACGTTTCCAGAAAGGTCTTCAAATTAATTAAAAAAAAAAAAAATCAAAAACTGAAATCTCTCATTTATAGAAGTATGTGGACCCTTCATTCAGTACTTTGCAGAAGCCCCTTCGGTAGTCTTCTTGGGTGTGTGTCTCTGCAAGCTTTGCACACCTGGATTCAGACAGTCGCTCCTGTTCTTCTTGGCATATCCTCTCAGGCGCAGATAGTTTGGATGGGAAGAGTCTGTAATCTGCCATCTTCATTCATCTTCTCTCATGTTCTACAGGGTTTGGTTGGGCCATTCAAGGACCCTCAGAGGTGTTGTCTTGGCTGCATGGCTGTATTTAGGAGGAGTGGTGGCTCTGAGGCTAGGGATAGGGACAATAGGGACTCTGCTCTGTTGGGCCCTTGAGCAAGGCCCTTAACCTGCAATTGCTGAGCACTTTGAGTAGTGAGAAAAGCGCTATATAAATGCAAAGAATTATTATTATTATTTTATGCTTTAGGCCATTGTTGTGCTGAAAGGAGAAATCATTGTCCCAATCTGAGGGGTTATGCACCATTGAAGGACCCCTCTGTATTTGCTGAATTAATCTTTTCCTCAATTCTGCAAATAAGAAGCACCCTTAGAGCATAATGCTGTCACCACCATGCTTCAAAACAGAGGTGATATTAGGCATGTGGCGGAGTGGTGGCTCTGAGGCTATGGATCTGCATTGGCAATCGGAAGGTTGCCGGTTCGAATCCTGTAAATGCCAATAGGGATTCTGCTCTGTTGGGCCCTTGAGCAAAGCCCTTAACCTGCAATTACTGAACGTTTTGAGTAGTGAGAAAAGCGCTATATAAATGCAAAGAATTATTATTCACCCATCCATCCATTTTCCAACCCGCTGAATCCAAACACAGGGTCACGGGGGGTCTGCTGGAGCCAATCCCAGCCAACACAGGGCACAAGGCAGGAACCAATCCTGGGCAGGATGCCAACCCACCGCAGAGAATTATTATTATTATTATTATTATTATTATGTGACAAGCCTGGTCTTCACCTGACATAGTGCATGGAGTTCTGCCCAAAGAGATTCATTTGCCTTGTGCTCTCAAAGTCCTTTAAACGCTGTTTGGCAAACTCTTGAGCACGAGTTAGGCATTCTGATTGATGGAGTGCTGCTGATGTGGTCGTCGTTCGCCCGACAGGTTGCATCATCCTCAGCAGAGGACCTCTAAAGTCAGAGTGACCATTGGCTTTCTTGGATGCACCTCCTTGATCAGATACCCTGTCCGGAAGGGCGGCCAGCTCTTCAATTTCACATTCTTGAAGCCACTGTGAAACTTTGGAACATCTAAAACTTTAGAAACTCTTTGATGCCCTTGCCCTGATCTATGCCTCACCACAGTTGGATTGTGGGGGGTCTGCAGAAGGGGTTCCATTCCTTGGACTTCATGGCTTGGTTTTTTTCTCCCGACACGCAGTACGAATTGTGGGACCTTAAATTTTCACAGGTACACGAGTGACTTTCTAAATGATGGCCCAATCCATTCCTTTTGCCAAAGGTGGACTTCCAATCAAGTTCTGGACGCAACTCAAGGAGAAATACAGCAAACAGGAGGCACCGGAGCAGCACTTGTAGTATATTTATGCTAATATAAATGAAGGATTCCAGTTTATGAATTTTAATAAATTTGAACATTTTCATTATGGGTGGTGGGCGGCACGGTGGTGCACTAAGGAGACCCGGGTTCCCTTCCCAGGTCCTCCCTGCGTGGAGTTTGCATGTTCTCCCCGTGTCTGTGTGGGTTTCCTCCCACAGTCCAAAGACATGCAGGTTAGGTGCACTGGCCATCCTAAATTGGTGTGTGCCCTGTGGTGGGTTGGCGCCCTGCCCGGGGTTTGTTTCCTGCTTTGCGCCCTGTGTTGGCTGGGATTGGCTCCAGCAGACCCCCATGGCCCTGTAGTTAGGTTGGATGGATGGGTGGGTTATGGGTGGTTGAATGCAGACTTGGTGAGCAAAAAATGGTAGATTTAATTTTAAATGGATAAACCTTCAAAACAAAGTGTGCAGAAACGAAAGGGGTCTGAACTCTTTCTGAATTCACCTGGCGTGTCAGGAAGTGGATTCACCAGGAGCTCCCGTGCCACATTCGCCACTCCAGCTCGGCCGTGAATGAGCAGATCCCCCTTTTTATTTTGAGGCGACTCTGAAAGTGCGGCAGTTTACTACCTTCAGCTCCGTCACCGTAACGCCGCTCATTCCCACACTGAACGGAATGCGCTCGAAGGAGAAGTAAATGAGCAGGGCAGGCATAATAATTATACAGCTCGAGAGGTGAAATTCTTCGGAAGCAAGCGGTCAAGCCAGCCAGATGCGCGTTTCAGGCCCAACTGACAAGCCGGTGAGAGTCGCCTCGGGATCAAATGTGCATCGCCCATGGCAACTGCAAACAATATTATAATATCCAGCAACACCCATCTACATAAAGAACAGGATATGCTAAAAAGGCCAAAGAAAGAGAACAATAAACAGTCAACAGTTAAATTCCAAGAACTCTTCTCAGGCAGATTCACTTTGTCTAAATTAAACTAATCAAGGAAACGTCAAAATGCACTGAAATAAGAAACATGCCTTATTTGACTGTAAACATTACTCGTCACTCTGCTCTTACTGTTATAATATAGCGGGATCATTCAAGGAGGTACCGGGGGTGCACACGTCCGACCACCTCTAGTCGTGTGCCAGGCTGTCAAGTGAAACTGAACGGGGCGACTTCACTATAAGCTGCACACCGGCAGCGAGCACATGACCAGCGAAGAGTAAGAGTGAAGTGGCGCGCCGTGCCTGCAAGCGTTAAAGTTAACAGTCTTGTTTGGTAGGCAAATGTGCCGACTAATGGGTGTCAATTACCACTTGGGACGAAAAGACCTGCAGGGGAAGCGTCAGGCTCGATTTTGTTTTTTGCTGTCTAAACAATTAAGGGATTGTACTCTGCGCTGCTCTTAAAAGTGGTTTGCAGGGCCTCTGTTAGGGTTATGGAGCGCAAGAAGTAAAACGGAAAAAGACGGCAAAACAGCATTAAAACAAAATTGAGCAATTCTGTTTGGCAGCCAGCAGTGTGCTCTATTCCTACCCTAAGGGAGCAACGGTGACAGTTGCGAAAGTATTTAAATTTGCTCTTCATGCACGCTGTACTTCCAGAACTTTCCCCCATCAGTATAGTCAGCAGCCATTCCGCCTGAACTTCAGAAGGGGTCGCCCCCCTAAAGCTAAGCAGGTTCGGGCCTGGCCAGCAAGTGGACGGGAGACCATCCAGGAAAAAGCTTGGGTGGCTGCTGGAAGAGGCGTTGGCGAAGTCAGCTAGGGGGCACTTACCCTGTGGTCTGAACGTTGATCCCAATGCTCCAATGCAGTGATGGTAAGGGGAAGCTGTGCTGTAAAAGTGGTGCCGTCCTTCGGATGAGGCATTAAAAACTGAGGTCCCGACTCTCTGTGGTCAAACGGGATCCATGGGCATCCTCTGTAAAGAGCATTAGCTTGGTCATTCTGGACCCCCTAATCATCCCCTGTCTCTAACTTGCTCTCTTCTCCCACCTCTTCACCATCTATTAGTTCACGTGTGTTGAGCGCACTGGTACAAAAATGGCTGCCGTCGCATCATCCAGGTGGGTGCGACACATGAGTGGTGGCTGAGAAGCACTTTGAGTAGTGAGAAAAAGCTGTATGTAAATGTAAAAAATTACTATTATTATTATTACTAGGTGCCCTGCGGTGAGCTGGCACCCTGCCCGGGGTTTGTTTCCTGCCTTGTGCCCTATGTTGGCTGAGAATGGCTCCAGCAGACCCCAGAACCCTGTAGTTAGGATATAGCGGGTTGGATAACAAATGGATTATTACTAGGGGGGCTCTGCCCCCTGCTCGCTTCACTCGCCCACCCTGTTTTTGGTTAACCGGATATACAATTTTAAGAGATTGTTATTTTCATGGGAATTGTTACATATTCATTATTTTCACTTTTACTTTAAAACTTTAGTATAAACAATATTTGGAATTAACTTTTCTTCAAGATCGTATTGAATTTTGATTCCGTGTTTGGACTTGCATCATGGCAACAAAACGTATAACTGCCTGTGAGTGAATATCATTTCTTTCTCTCTAATAAATAAAACGACTTTTTCGAATGTTTGTCCATGCTCTTTCTTCTTCGCTTGGCCGTCGATGTGTCATCTACAAGGTATAAAATTATTGTTCTGATAAAATTTATAAGAGCTGAGAGCGCATGAAGTGTGTCTGCCCAAAGCATTCACACGACTGAGAGTTTAGATGACCGCGGTCTTGTTTGAAAATAGTTGTTAAGAAGGGCGTGACTTGAAAGAATCTCACGTTAAAAGTCTCCGTCTCATGGGACTTCATACCACACCAGCGTTTTTGGAATCTTTTAATTCTCGCTGGCAACACTAATTAGACGATCTACAAGTCTCCAACCTAAAGTTTAAATCCGAACAGTATATTCGATCTCTTTTCGCTGTTCCATTATTTCACCAAGTAATAATTTACATTTGTTAGCGCTAATGTGATCTTTACTATCATTTGCTTTGAGACTTTCAAATTTTCGTACTTCCATTATCTCTACCCTGCTCTGCATGTGTACCACGCCAACGTTTTTGGGATCTGTTAATTCTCACGGTTCCGCCTCTTCATTGGGAAGAAACACTACTTTTTTTTTCCCTGATGGCAACTCGAATTAGACAATCTACAAGTCTCCGACTTAAAGTTTAAATCCAAACAATACATTCAATCTCTTTTCGCTGTTCCATTATTTCACCAAGTAATAATTTCCATTTGTTTGCGCTAATGTGATCTGTAAATATTGTTATTGTTGAAAATAATGATAAAGTCTAAGAAACGGTCTTTACAGGGGACACACTTGAGACAGAGTGTCGATAAAGTGAGGTTCAGACACGTGCAAATACAGAGAATGGGTGCTGAAACTACACGAAGGGCAAGAGATAGCCAATATTTTTAAATTATTCTGCTACCTGTCTGACAGTTACGGAGGCCAGTAATATAATGATACACACAGTAAAGGCTCTCTCTCTCCTGCCACTCCTCCTGGTGGGTTTTGCCCATTGCTTCCTGACTCTGATTCTCCGAGGTTGTGGCTGTGGGCTCCCTTTAAGCCGGACTTGGGACTGCCACCAATGTCATGGCATTGCTTATGCAGAGCACTGTCATGACCGGGAGTGTACTCGCCCTACAGTTCGGTATTTAACATAATAAACCCCTCAAAGTTATTCACCAAGCTTAAGATCCTGTGTCTGTGTCACATTTTTAACTTCTTGAAAGGCAGACACCAAGTGCTTTAAGTGGGTGGCCATCATAATCAACCTCAACCCAGGGGCTCCACAGAGGTGCGTGCCAAGTCCTCTGCTATATTCCTTCTATGTGTAGGACAGCATGGCTGCACATCACTTTAATAGTATTGCTGATGACACAGCTGTAGTGCTGTGAGTCTGTATGAGAGGAGGCTTACCTGGATAAGATGGAGAGTCTGTCACACTGGTGGCAGGACAACAGTCTTCTCTTAAATATCAGCAAGACAAAGGAGCTGATTGTGGACTTTGGGAGAAAACTGGCTACCTCAGTATTAAAAACACTCTGGTGGAGAAGGTGGACAGTTTCAGATACCTCGGAGTCCACATCACAGAGAGCCAGACCCGGTCCAAGCGTAAAGACACCTTAGGCACGATGACCTCTTTACCACCTCAGACACCTCAGGGAATGTTATGCTGCCCTCCCATGATTCTATAAATCTACTATGGAAAGTATCCTGACCAAAAGCGTTACAGCCAGGTTTGGAAACAGCAAAACTCTGCAGAGTGTGGTGCGGGTCAGCTGAACACATCACTGGGTAGACTTACAGGGCATCTGTACCAAGCGACGTTGCACCACCAGGGCAAAGAAAATGATCAGAGATACCAGCCTCCCCAACACTGTGCTGCACCCAGAGAAACGTTACACGAAGACCATTAAAAAGAGAATGAGGAAGAGCATCTGGCCACAGTCCATAAGCATTCTAAATGAGGACAGTGCGTACAGCTATAAGACACCCTATTGTTAACTGTCCTATATTATTTATTTACTATAGATTTTCGTAATATTAATATAATGATGTCACTATTTAAAGAGCTGAATATTCACTATTTATTGTCTTTTGATATTCTAATGAACAGTCTTGGAGTTTAGCAACTAAGAGTATTTCACCACATATTGTACTGCGTTTACAGTGCCCTCCGTAATGTTTGGGACAATGACACATTTCTCCTCGACTGACCCCTCGGCTCCACAGTTTTAAAATTACAAATCAAACAATTTAGACATTGTGATTAAAGGGCAGACTGCAGTTACTGAAATGTGAGAAAACAGGTAAACAGTTTTGAGTTAAAGCCTTATTTCACAATTGTACATCTCTTGTCAACTTCTTAGGTGTCCAACTGAATTCATGAAGCTGTTTGTGTTCAATGCAGAGAGAATACCGTACATACTCGCGCATAAGTCGGGTCTGGAAACCTGAAAAATCGATCATATAATCAGGCTCCGACTTGTACGCCCATTCAAAAATGGAACACTTATTATTATTATTTTTTAATCTTCTTGCCTCCTCCAATCTCGCACCACTTTTTCAGACACATCGAATTTTGTTGAAGCAGCGCAGTTACTAATTTCTTTCGCCACTTCAATGACTTTTAATTTAAAACCAGCTTCATATTTTCTTCTGATCAAACGCTCCATCGTAGATAAGGGATGATCTTACTGTAAAGGTGTATGAGGGTGTGAGATACAAAAAACACAAATCAGTGCAAACGTCGCTTCGGGAATAGTGCGGGTATTACCGTGTGGTCATGTTGGCACAATACATAGAAACAATAGGCCATGTGCTCCGTGATTACTCTCTCAGGTGGGTGTCAGCATATCATAATCTCTTGGACCAACAGTGTGAGTTTTCTGCATTCGACTTATATGACCGAATTTATAAAATACCAGAAATTACACAATAAAAATCAAGTCATTTCAGGAGGGGCTGCACACATTTGAGTCCTGGAAATGACAACACTTTTTTTATATGATCCCCCCATTTCAGGACACCATAATGTTTGGAACAATTGGCGTCACAGGTGTTTTTGATTCCTCTGCTTGTACCCTTTGGAGTCTGTAGTAGCCATTGTTTAACATGAGTGTGAGAGCTGTGCCAATGAATGCCAAAGAAGCCATCATGAGACTGAAAGACAAGAATAAAACCAACAGAGGCATCGGTAAGACCTTAAGATGACCAACATCAACTGTCTGGAAAAACCATTAAGAACAAAGAGTGTAGCAGAAAGGGAAAAAACTTTGTGAATGCTTGTAAATAGCACAGATACTGAGAAGTAACTCCTAAACAGCTTAGGCTACTTTTCAGCATCATCTTCTCTGAAAAACAAGAATCAAACCATTTGAGACATCTCAGGAATCACAAAGGGACTGATAGGCCAAGGAAGACATCAACTGTTGAGGACAGATGAATCCTCACTGTGGCCCCCAAACGCCCATCCAACAGATCAGAAACAGATGTGGACGTGCCAGAGACGACTATCAGCAGAAGACCTCATGAACAGCAATGCAGAGGCCACACTGTGAGATGCCAACTACTAGTTCGCCAGAGAAAGAGGATGGGCAGATTACGGTTTTTGAAAAAGGACTTCAAAGAGCCAGGAGAATTCTGAGAAACGGTCTTACGGACAGATGAGACAAAGATGAACCTGATAGCGAGAGCAAAGTGTGTACACAAAAAGGAACTGCCTAAGATGCTAAGCAGCCCACCTTATCTGTTAAACATGGTTGGTCAGGGGGTGCTAAGGCTAGGGCACATATGGCCGGCCCACTTCTCTTCATTGATGATGGAACTGCTGACAGCAATCGCATAATGAATTCTGAGGTGCGTACAAACATCTGATCTGCTCGAGTTCCAGTAGATGCCTCCAAACTAGTGGACGGCACTTCATCCTACAACAAGATGATAAGCCAAACATACTGCTGAGGAAACACAGGAGTTTTGCAGAGCTAAACGATGGAAAATCCTGGAATGTCGAAGTCAATCACCTGATTTAAATCCAGTTGAGCAGAGAACCCTTCCTGGGAAGAAGCAACCCCAAAAAAAAAAAAAACAAGCCGGAGGCTGGGCAGAGCATCACCAGAGAAGATCCTCAGCACCTGCTGATGTCTATGAATGGCAGTCTTCAAGCAGTCATTGCATGCAAGGGATACACGACAACAAACTAAATACGACGGTTTTACTAGATTTGCCATCGCTGTGTCCCAAACATTATGGTGCACCTGAAATGGGGGGGGAGCGGGTACAAAAATAAAATGTGTGACCAAAATTTCTGCAAATCTACTTAAATGAAAGACTGCGGTGTACACTTTAGTGAAGTCTGAACTGTTTGATTTGAGCCTGGAACAGGGGAGAGTCCCGAGGCTTTGGAAAACATCTTGAATCATCCCAGTCCCAAAGGTATCACGTTCTAGTGAGCTGAATGACTTCCAGCCTGTTGCTCTGACGTCACATCTGATGAAGACCATGGAGCGGCTGCTGTTTCACCACCTGAGGCCACAGGTCCACCACGCCCTCGACCCTCTGCAGTTCGCATACCAGGAGAAGGTGGGAGTGGAGGATGCCATCATCTACATGCTACACTGATCCCTCTCCCACTTGGACAGGCAGTGGTGCTGTAAGAATTATGTTTCTGGACGTCTCTAGCGCCTTCAACACCATCCAACCTCTGCTCCTTAGGGACAAGCTGACAGAGATGGGAGTAGATTCACACCTGGTGGCATCAGTGGACTATCTTACAGACAGACCTCAGGATGTGCGTCTCGGGAACTGCAGGTCTGACATTGTGGTCAGCAGCATAAGAGCACCACAGGGGACTGTTCAGCCAACATACATCAGACTTCCAATACGACTCGGAGTCCTGCCACGTGCAAAGGTTCGCTGACGCCACTGCTATTGTGGGCGGCATCAGGAGTGGGCAGGAGGAGGAGTACAGGAACCTAATCAAGGACTTTATTAAATGGCGCGACTCAAACCACCTACACCTGAACACCAGCAAAACCAAGGAGCTGGTGGTGGATTTTAGGAGGCCCAGGCCCCTCATGGACCTCGTGATCATCAGAGGTGACTGTGCAGAGGGTACAGACCTATAAATACCTGCGAGTGCAGCTGGATGATAAACTGGACTGGACTGCCAATACTGACGCTCTGTGTAAGAGAGGACAGAGCTGACTATACTTCATTAGAAGGCTTATCTTCAATAAGAAGCTGCAGATGTTCTATCAGACGGTTGTGGCGAGCGCCCTCTTCTACACGGTGGTGTGCTGGGGAGGCAGCATAAAGAAGAGGGACACCTCACACCTGAACAAACTGGTGAGGAAGGCAGGCTCTATTGTAGGCACGGAGCTGGACAGTTTGACATCTGTGGCAGAGCGACGGGCACTGAGCAGACTCCTGTCAATCATGGAGAATCCATTGCATCCACTGAACAGGATCATCTCCAGACAGAGGAGCAGCTTCAGTGACAGAATGCTGTTACCGTCCTGCTCCACTGACAGACTGAGGAGACCCCACACTAAGTGACTCTTCAATTCCACCCGGGGGGGTAAAGGTTAACATTATACAAAGTTATTGTCTGTTATACCTGCATTGTTATCACTCTTTAATTTAATATTGTTCTTATCAGTGTGCTGCTGCTGGAGTATGTAAATTTCACTTTGGGATTAATAAAGTATCATCTATCTATCTATCTATCTATCTAGTTTTTAAAGCTGTGAAGCAGACGGGGAAATCAAAGAGAAATGTGTCTTTGTCCCAAACATTATCGAGGGCACTGTAATTGTATGTGACAAATAAAATTTAATTTAATTTGGTAAGGACTAGGAGGGCACAAAAATACGTATGTTGTTTCCCGTATATGCCAAATGGTTGCTGCCACTGCTGTAAACTGTTTTGAAGGGGCACTCATGGCAGCCTCAGTTGCTAACCACAGTATGCCATTCCTGATGCAACACTAGACTCTGTGGGAAGCCCGTGCCACACAAATCATCACAGAGTGCTTATTCACTAGCAGTTGTTTGCACATGCAGATTAATTTGTGGCCAAACAGTTGTTGACATCAAGCTCAATTCACCTAAGCAGCCCTGAAGCACACATTGTAAGAACAGCGTAAAAGCGTATTACACATTCTGGTCCTGACCCAAACGGATCACCAAATTAAAAGAGAAATAGGCCTGATGGTGCTGTCACTGATCTATTACAAAAAAGCAGGGAACTCGCTGATCCGCTAGCTTTACTTTAAGGTGCAATGAGATGACCTCTGAATCTTAGGATGAGTACTTAATTTTCTGCAGATCCATCTAATTTCGCTTTGATATCTGTGAAATCCAGGAGCCTTTACCCATGTTAGGAAGCCATTCCAATTGTGCAGAGCGGCTGCTTGCACTGAATAACTTAGCGCAACTGCGACTTCGTGCCAGCAAGGCAGGATCACGTCTAGAATATGTTAAGCATACTTGCTTATGAAATTACTGCTGAAAACCTGAGCCACAAAAAACTTGCAGTGGTCAAGGCATGTGGGAGAAAACTTCGCCCTTATGAGCTCTTTCATGAAATTGTAGAAGTCAAGGCAATCCTTCATTGTAAACATTCAATTTGCATTTAAAAAAAAAATAAATGAAAGCCTTGTCTCCCCAGGACTTACATAACAATGCAATAAAGAATCATCTCCAAATCCTAGTGTTAAAAAAATATTTTAGGGTGGGGTATTCCTTTAACGTATATTACTTACTCCAAGTGGTTTGTAGTGATGGCCAAGAACGATTTATAGCCTCAGGTTTCCATGCAGAATGGAGATGATAAAGTCTCTGATAGAATACAAGTTCATAGTGACCACAAATAACAGAAGTTCATAGTGACCAAACTCGGCGAAATCCATTGAAGTCAATAGAAAGGTGGAACTGAACTGGTTTGGAGTGAAATACAGTCATGTGAAAAAGTTTGTTAACCCCTCTCAGCCTGCATAATAATTGACTCTCCTTTCAACAGTAAAGATGACAGTGGTGTGTCTTTCATTTCCTAGGAACAACTGAGCACTGCAGTGTTTTCTGAACAAAGATTTTTAGTGAAGCAGTATTTAGTTGTATGAAATTAAATCAAATGTGAAAAACTGGCTGTGCACAAATGTGTGTCCCCTTGTCATTGTGCTGATTTGAATGCCTGTCACTGCTCAATGCTGATTACTTGGTATGATGAGCTCGTCAAGCCTTGAACTTCATAGACAGGAGTGTCCAATCATGAGTGGTCAAAGGTATTTAAGGTGGTCAATTACAAGTTGTGCTTCCTTCCCTTTGACTCTCCTCTGAAAAGTGACAGACAGCATGGGATCCTCAAAGCAACTCTCAAAAGATCTGAAAACAAAGATTGTTGAGTCTCCTGGTTTAGGGGAAGGCTACAAAAAGCCATCTCAGAGGTTTAAACTGTCAGTTTCAACTGTAAAGAATGGAATCAGGAAATGGAAGGCCACAGGCACAGTTGCTGTTAAACCCAGCAGGTCTGGCAGGCCAAGAAAAATCCAGGAGCGGCATATGAGCAGGATTGTGAGAATGGTGACAGACAACCACAGATCACCTCCAAAGACTTTCAAGAACATCTCGCTGCAGATGGTGTATCTGTACATCGTTCTACAATTCGGCACATCTGTATGGCAGGGTGATGAGAAAGAAGCCCTTTCTGCACTCACGCCACAAACAGAGTCGCTTGTTGTATCAAATGCTCATTTAGACAAGTCAGATTCATTTGGGAACAAAGTGCTTTGGATTGATGAGACACAAATGGAGTTAGTTGGTCAGAACAAAAAGCGTTTTGCATGGCGGAAGAACAACACTGCATTCCAAGAAAATTACCTGCTACCTCCTGTCAAATTTGGTGGAGGTCCCATCACGCTGTGGGGCTGTGTGGCCAGTTCAGGGACTGGGCACTTGTTAAAGTCGAGGATCGTATGAATTCAACCCAATATCTACAAATTCTTCAGGATAATGTTCAAGCATCAGTCACAAAGTTGAAGTTACGCAGGGGTTGGATATTCCAACAAGACGATGACCCAAAACACAGTTGGAAATCTACAAAGGCATTCATGCAGAGGGAGAAGTACAATGTTCTGGAATGGCCGTCACAGTCACCGGACTTGAATATCATTGAAAATCTATGGGATGATTTGAAGCAGGCTGTCCATCAAATTGAACTGAACTGGAGAGATTTTGTATGAAGAATGGTCAGAAATACCAACGTCCAGAGTCCAGACACTCGTCACAGGCTATAGGAGGACAGCGTCGAGAGGCTCAAAGGAGCAAAAGGAGGCTCAACTAAGTATTGATGTCATATCTCTGTTGGGTGCCCAAATGTATACAGCTGTCTAATTTTGTTATGATGAATATTGCATATTTTCTGTTAATCCAATAAACTTAATGTCACTGCTGAAATACTCCTGTTTCCATAAGGCATGTCAAATATTAAAAGGAAGTTGATACTTTGAAAGTTCAGCCAATGAGAAACAAAAATCCAAAGAATTAAGAGGGGTTCCTAAACTTTTTCATATGACTGTATAATGGTGCAGTGGTCTTTAAAGTGTCCCTACGGGATTAGGAAGTGTCTGCCAACTATGCTGGAACAATTACTAGGGACAAAAATGGGACCTGAGCTGTGAGATAGCAGCGCTAACCACTGCACCACAATGCCTCAAAACAACAAAAGATGAAATTGACAATGTAGACACAAGCAAATTATAACAAGTGGCCAAAAACTAGATAGAAGTATATATAAAAAACAAAATAAAGAATATACACACACACATATTTTATATATATATTTATATATAAATATATTTATTCATATATATATTTATAGATAAATATTTATTCATATATATATTTATACATAAATATTTATTCAAATATATATACAGTGGGTACGGAAAGTATTCAGACCTTCTTCAATTTTTCACTCTTTGTTATATTGCAGTCATTCCATACACTCAGGAGAGGCAAGACACATGACAGCCCGCATGGAGTTTGCTAAAAGACACCTGAAGGACTCTGAGATGGTGAGAAATAAGATTCTCTGGTCTGATGAGACCAAGATAGAACTTTTTGCTTTAATTCTAAGCGGTATGTGTGGAGACAACCAGGCACTGCTCATCACTTGTCCAATACAGTCCCCACAGTGAAGCATGGCGGTGGCAGCATCAGGCTGTGGGGGTGTTTTTCAGCTGCAGGGACAGGACGACTGGTTGCAATCGAGGGAAAGATGAATGCGGCCAAGTACAGGGATATCCTGGACAAAAACCTTCTCCAGAGTGCTAAGGACCTCAGACTGGGCCGAAGGTTTACCTTCCAACAAGACAATGACCCTAAGCACACAGCTAAAATAACAAAGGAGTGGCTTCACAACAACTCTGTGACTGTTCTTGAATGGCCCAGCCAGAGCCCTGACTTAAACCCAATGGAGCATCTCTGGAGAGACCTAAAAATGGCCGTCCACCAACGTTTACCATCCAACCTGACAGAACTGGAGAGGATCTGCAAGGAGGAATGGCAGAGGATCCCCACATCCAGGTGTGAAAAACTTGTTGCATCTTTTCCAAGAAGACTTCTGGCTGTATTAGCTCAAAAGGGGGCTTCTACTAAATACTGAGCAAAGGGTCTGAATACTTAGGACCAGGTGAGATTTCAGTTTTTCTTTTTTAATAAATCTGCAACAATTTCAAAAATTCTTGTTTTTGTCTGTCAATATGGGGTGCTGTGTGTACATTAATGAGGGAAAAAATTAATTTAAATGAGTTTAGCAAATGGCTGCAATATAACAAAGAGTGAAAAATTGAAGGGGGTCTGAATACTTTCTGTACCCACTGTATATATATACATATATTTATGAGTGCGTTTTCCAGTGGCATTTTATTTAATTATTATTTTTTTTAACAATATAGTAGTGATAATTCAGGTGTTTGGGACATTGTGAACACACAAGTGGATGACTTTCCATGTGTATTATAACGTGAGCGCGGCTCTACCGAGCTCCCAGTATGATGCGAAATCAGTCAGATCAGGTCTGCATCGCTGCTCTCTCTTATAATAATACGGCCCAACTAACTGCTACCCTGGTTTCCCTTCCCTGACAATATCAAGATACCACATTAATAACAGGTATAAACATGGTGATTATATTGAAACCAAAACACAAGACGAGCCTGACATGACGTAAACAACACAACTGGCCAAGTCCAAAAAATATGAACTTTGACGATATAAAAGTTCAGTCCGCAACCAGATGAGGCCCAGTTCAATGTAATATGGAATATGGAGAAGCTTCCCAGACAGAAAATGCAGTTTTTACCCAATTGCCTCTTCCTAGTTTGTCTCGGCACTACAGGTCAACAATCCCCCTCTGGATGATACAGAACAGGCCCCCATCCTGGTAGGCAGCACTTCCTCTGACAGGAAACGTTTCTCTCTCGGTCTCTCTCACTCCCCCATAATTGTGGAGGTCCTCTAGATTTGAAAACCTCTCCTTTGCTCAGAACTTGTGATTTCTTTAAAGTGGCTTACTGTCTTCACAAGTGGCCAGTCTTCAGCACATGTCCTTTGTACCAATCCCTGAACGATACGATTATAAATAAAATGAGTAACGGGTGACCAGCACCTCTCGTCTACTGACCTTACAGCACACAGATCACAACAAACACTGTAATTGCAAAAGAAATTGATACTAGAAATCTAAGTTGCAAAAATGAAAAACTGACACACAGGCCAACAAATGTCTATCGAGCAACGCCCTTCCCAATACTTAACACACAGGAAATGACCCCACAATGTACATCACACCATCATAAATAAACAAACCAGTGATATAATGAAATTGTTCAGGGAAAAGTCCGGAATGTCCACAGATAAGCAAAATTAATTGAAAAGTCTTGGCAGTGCGATGGTATCCTTTAATACAAAGTATTGAAACTGGTAGGGATTACGTCGGCAAGATTCTTTCCAAGAGATCCCAAATATCCTGAAACACTGTGCCTTAGCCGTCTTAAGGCAGGCTGTCTTTTATATCCATCCTGCTGTCAGTGTCCATTTCCAAAAAACTGCTCTCTCTTCTTTTCTTTTCCTCCCGCCACTGGTATTATGTCCGTTGTGCCTAGACTCCTCCCTTTATTGGCAAAACAGGTCCCAATTGGTCCTTTCCCCTGTCATAATTCCTGGCGCCAACATCGTAAGACTCATTCCTTGTCTGAGATTCAGTCAGATGATTAGACCCCCGCACTCGACAAAAGAAAATAACGACTGCAGACCAACAGGGGAACTAATCCTCCTCATGACCATCCTCATTGCTACACCATATAGGCGAAGTTCTCACCTTGCTTTTGGGCAAGTAAACACAGTCAAATGAAGACGCCAACAATGAGGGGGGATGACGACACTAAAGACAAGACTGATGTGGCACGGCTACAAGATTTCTTTCATGGATGTTTTCATATTGTTTGTTGTTGTCTAAAGTTGGTCACAATAGACTTCTTCTCTATCAGAAACTTTGTTATTGTTGTTCCACATGGCAACACAAGAGTCAAATTTATTTCTCAGCCATCGACAGAAACTTTATGCATGGGTTAAGGAACAAAGAAAAAAATATTCCATTAGTGGGTCTTTCCTGCCTATGTCCGTCACTAAACTGGCATTGCGGTGACAGCTGTGTCTGAATACTTGCCGTTAGGTCGACTTTGTTTATTTGTGGCTGTTGGACTCCATCAAGGCGGTGTCGTGTCACCACTCCCGTTTGTGGTTGTCCTGGGTAAGATACTAAAGCGCAGCCGAGGATGTGAGGGCGTCCAGTTGGGTAGTCCAAGGGCAGCATTGTTGTTTTATGCAGATGACGTTGTGCCCATTGCCTCATGCGGCTGAGATCTGCAGCACACACTAGTGAGGATGAGCACCTCCAAGACTTAGGTTGTGGTTCTCTCACAGGAAAGAGTGGATTGTTCTAATCAGGTTTGGGGTGTCCTTAGTAGAGGAGTTCAAGTGTCTTGGGATCATGTAGACAAGTGATGGAAGAAGGGAATGAGAGATCAACAAGCAGAAAGGAGCTGTGGCGGCTGTTTTGTGGACACTGTGATGGTCCATTGGTGATGAAGCAGGTCTAAAGACAAAACTGGTTCACCGGTTCATCTACATCTTTAGGCTCACCTATGAGGATGAGCTGTGGGCAATGACTGAAAGACTGAAATTGTGAGTACAAGCGGCAAAAAATGAGGTTTCTTCACAGGGTATCATGGGCTGATTGGCTCAGAAGCTCTGCGATCTGGGAGGGCCTCAGAGTGGAGTCACGTCTCTGCCAGATGGAGAGAAGCCAGTTAAGATGGTTTCCTCATGTGGTAAGGATGACCCCAGGCGGTCACCCCCAAAGCTACTCTGGGCACATACCACTGGGCGCAAACCCTGACGCAGTCCCATGATGCACTAGAGGGACTCTATGTCTCTTCTGTCTTAGAAACGCCTGGAAATTCCCCAGGAAGAGCTTGAATCTGGAGCTGTAGGGGACAGAGACGTCTGGGCTAACCTGCTTGGCAGGTTGCCAATGTGAAGCTTACACGAAAAGTGCCTTCAGAAAATGACATGAGATCATTTTGGGGTGGAGTAAGGCCTCTATCTCCTTCAATGACAGTGGAATTGGACTTACGTGTTCATCGGGTTGTAGCTAACAGAATAAACTATAAGGGTTATTTTATAGTAATCATCCGTCCATCCATCCATCTTCCTAACCTACTTATCTAGTACAGGGTCACAGGGCAGCATAGTAAAAGAGCCAAAGGAGCCTGCGGATAAAGAAATATTCATCTCTGACTTCATAAAATTCCAACTATTTCTTGACCTACCAACAAGTGTTCATTTGAGACGAGTGTGGTTGCACTCCTGACATCAGTTTTCAGGGTGGAATGAATTGTGACCTTCTGACCTACAGCAACATCAGGCATACGTACTCATTAGTCAATGGGCTCCGTCACTGAAGAGTTCCTAAATGTACACAAGGAGGTGATGAATTAATGAATAATGCCAGTTGAGAAACACCTGAAAAGTGAGGCATTAATACCTTTTAACAAACTCCTAAGTAAACACAGCAGGGAGCGGGCCCCGGCAAGCACGTCCACCTTTGAAGTGGCACAATAGTGCCGTTCTTCTGTATAAGCCACAGCTCCGCTCGATTTGGCCTTTCTGTACATTTTGGGAACTTCTCAACGACAACTTGCAAGATTCTACCTCAGGATAAGGCGGAACATTCATAGAAAGACATCTCTCTCTCTATTATATATAAACTGCTCAAAAAAATTAAAGGAACACTTTGAAAACACATCAGATCTCAATGGGAAGAAGAAATCCTCCTGGATATCTATACTGATATAGACTGGGTAATGTGTTAGGAACGAAAGGATGCCACATCGTTTGATGGAAATGAAAATGATCAACCTACAGAGCCCTGAATTCAAAGACGCCCCGAAATTCAGAGTGAAACAATTAAGTGGCAGGCTAGTCCATTTTGCCAAAATTTAATTGCAGCAACTCAAATTGTACGCAGCACTTTGTATGGCCCCTGTGTTCTTGTATACATGCCTGACAACATCGGTGCATGCTTCTAATGAGATGACAGATGGTGTTGTGGGGAATCTCCTCCCAGATCTCGACCAGGGCATCACTGAGCTCCTGGACAGTCTGAGGTGCAACCTGGTGGCATTGGATGGACCAAAACATAATGTCCCAGAGGTGTTCTATTGGATTTAGGTCAGGAAAGTGTGGTGGCCAGTCAATGGTATCAATTCCTTCATCCTCAGGAACTGCCTGCATACTCTCACCACATGAGGCCAGGAATTGTCGTGCACCAGGAGCCACTGTACCAGCATAGGGTCTGACAATGGGTCCAAGGATTTCATCCTGATACCTAATGGCAGCCAAGGTGCCTTTGTCAAGCCTGTAGCGGTCTGTGTGACCCTCCATGGATATGCCTCCCCAGACAATCATTAACCCACCACCAAACTGCTCATGCTGAATGATGTTACAGGCAGCATAATGTTCTCCATGGCTTCTCCAGACCCTTTCACTTCTGTCACGTGCTCAGGGTGAACCTGCTCTCATCTGTAAAAGCACAGGGCACCAGTGGTGCATCTGCCAATTCTGGTATTCTATGGCGAATGCCAATCGAGCTGCATGCTGCTGGGCAGTGAGCTCAGGGCCCATTAGAGGACATGGGGCCCTTGGGTCACCCTCATGAAGTCTTTCTGGTTGTTTGGTCAGAGACATTCACACCAGTGGCCTGCTGGAGGTCATTTTGTAGGGCTCTGACAGTGCTCATCCTGTTCCTCCTTGCCCAAAGGAGCAGATACTGGTCCTGCTGATGGGTTATGGACCTTCTATGGCCCTCTCCAGCTCTCCTAGAGTAACTGCTTGTCTCCTAGAATCTCCTCCATGCCCTTGAGACTGTGCAGGGAGACACAGCAAACCTTCTGGCAATGACACGTATTGATGTGCCATCCTGGAGAAGTTGGACTACCTGTGCAACCTCTGTAGGGTCCAGGTATCGCCTCATGCTACCAGTAGTGACACTGACTGTAGCCAAATGCAAAACTAGTGAAGAAACAGTCAGAAAAGATGAGGAGGGAAAAATGTCAGTGGCCTCCACCTGTTAAACCATTCCTGTTTTGGGGGTCATCTCATTGTTGCCCTCTAGTGCATCTGTTGTTAATTTCATTAACACCACAGCAGCTGAAACTGATTAACAACCCCTCTGCTACTTAACTGACCAGATTAATATCCCATAGTTTCATTGACTTTATGCTATAATCTCATTAAAAGTGTTCCTTTAATTCTTTTGAGCAGTGTATATATATATATATATATATATATATATATATATATATATATATATATATATGTAAAATCCAACGTCTGTCCATCTGTCTGTCCGTTTTCACGAGAGAACTACTTAACAGATTTAGATCGAATGTTTTTCTATAATTTGCTTGAACTGCATAGATTTCAGGGGTGCCACAGGCCCCTTTCCAGTGACCTCATGACCCCCCATGCTCTCCCAATCCATCTACTGACTTCATAGGAAGAGTCACCAGAGTCACATGAATGACAATGCCGAGTTAAGTAAACCTCTCAGTGACGAGGTCGACACTCTCCATCTAATCTCCACTCGACCACCACCTAATTAAAGCACCATGATGTTCCTACACGTGACCGTCATCAGCAAGTCCTTCCATGAGAACCCTGAATACCACGAGGACTGATCATTTATGTTAGGTAGAATGCCTAGAGTGGGCTGCACGGTCTCATGGCCTTGGACCCCCTGCAGATTTTATTTTTTCTCCAGCCGTCTGGAGTTTTGTTTTGTTTTTTCTGTCCTCCCTGGCCATCGGACCTTACTTTTATTCTATGTTAATTAGTGTTATATTATTTTAATTCTTATTTATTTTGTCTTTTTTTCTCTTTCTTCATCATGTAAAGCACTTTGAGTGACATTATCCGTATGAAAATGTGCTATAGAAATAAATGTTGTTATTCTTCCTCTCGATTGTCAAATTTCTTACGTTCTCACAGTGCCCTCCCCTAACGTTTGGTACAAAGACCCTTTTTTCCTTGATTTCTCCCCTCTGCCCCACAGATTAAAATTACAACTCACACAATTCAGACCTGATTAACATGCACATTGCTGACTTTCCTTTAAGGGGAGTTTAACACATTTTGGTCACACAACACTTTTTCTACACGGTCTTTAATGTTTAGGACAATTGGCGTCACAGGCGTTTGTGCCTCCTCAGGTGGGTTTTATTGCTTCATAAGATACCTTGGCTTGCTCGTATCCTTTGGAGTCTGTAGTTACCATTGTACAACATGAAGATAAGAGCTGTGCATATGAAAGTCAAAGAAGCCATCATGAGGCTGAAAAGCAAGACTGGAAACATCGGGAAACCCTAAATCAACTGTCTGGAAAATCACTGAAAACAAAGAGGGCAGCAGATATGGAAAAACTCTGTTAAAGTTTCTAGAAATATACTGAGAAGTAAATTAAAACCAGCTTAGGCTACTTTCAGCTTTATCTTCTCCGACATGGAGACGTTGCTCCAATGCCTACGGCAGTTTTCATAGTCTTCACAAATTCTTTCAGCGTCTCACTCGTTCAAGGTTGGTTTTCTGGTTTCATTTATGTTCTTAGGTTTAAGTTTTCTTTCAAGATCAAGTAAAAAATAAGACGGTAAAACTGAATAACTCGTACATGCTAATTAGTCAAGTGAGCCTTGGATTAGCCATTAAGCAAAATAAGCACCATGCTGAGGCACCAAGGGAAGGGGGGCTTGACTTTTGTCCTCCTAGTTATCATGCCCTTAGCTTTTGTATTGCCGTACTAAAATTGAATTCGTTTTTTTTTCTATAAATGTCTTTATCTGCTTTATTTGCTCTGAGGATGTTGATGGAGAAGTTTAGAGAAGGCCAGAAGGAGTTGCATTGAGTCTTTGTGGATCTGAAGAAAGCAAATGACAGGGTGACTGAGAGGAGCTGTGGTATTGGATGAGGAAGTCGGGAGTGGCAGAGAAGTACGTAAGAGTTGTACAGGATAAGTTACGAGGGAAGCGTGACCGTGGTGAGGTCTGAGGTAAGAGTGGCGGAGGGGGGATAACATCAGGGATTGGCTCTGAGCCCCTTTTTTATTTGCAATGGTGATGGACAGGTTGACAGATGAGATTAGACAGTAGTCCCCATGGACTGTGATGTTTGCTGATGACATGTGATCTGTAGTGAGAGTAGGGAGAAGGTCGAGGAGACCCTGGAGAGATGGAGATCTGCTCTAGAGAGGACAGGAATGAAGGTCAGTAGGACCACCAGGACAGAATACATGTGTGTGAATGTGAGGGAGGTCAGTGGAATGGTGAGGATGAGGGGAGTAGAGTTGGCGAAGGTGGATGAGTTTAAATACTTGGGATCAACAGTACAGAGTAATGGGGATTGTGGAAGAGAAGTGAAGAAGAGAGTGCAGGCAGGGTGGAGAAGAGTGTCAGGAGTGATTTGTGACAGACGGGCATCAGCAAGAGTGACAGTGAAGGTCTACAGGACAGTAGTGAGACCAGCTATGTCATAAGGACTGAAGACGGTGGCACAGGAGACAGAGCTGGAGGTGGCAGAGTTAAATATGCGAAGATTTGCATTGGGTGGGCCGAGGATGGATCAGCTTAGATGGGACAGTTTGGAGACAAAGTCAGAAAGGCAAGATTGTGTTGGTTTGGATACGTAAGGAGGAGAGATGAGGGGTATATTGGGAGAAGGATGCTAAAGATAGAGCTGACAGGGAAGAGGAACAGAGGAAGGCCTAAGAGGAGGTTTATGGATGTGGTGAGAGAGGACATAAAGATGACGGGTGTGACAGAGAAAGATGATGAGGACAGGAAGAGATGGAAGAAGAGGGTCCACTGTGGTGACCCCTAATTGGGAGCAGTCAAAAGAAGAAGTAGTATTTATCTGCTGTGCTTGACTTTAATCTGCATTGTTAAAAATATATATATTTTTGTTGGCACGGTGAGCAACTCAAGTTTAAAAGTTTGGTTTGAAGGTGTTGCCAGATATCACATTTGTTTCCGTCTCACGATGTAAGACTTTTGCGTCTGTCGAGATTAAACACAGCTGGTTGGGTCTGGCTAGCATTTCACTCATCAGCTGATTTGTCTTATGGATTCATTAGCTCTTTATTTTATTAATTCATTTACTGATGTTTGACATAAACAAGGTAGAGTTTTAATTCTTTTACATACAGTGCCCTCCAAAAATGTTTGGGACAAAGAGGCATTTCTCCTTGATGGCTCCACAGTTTATAATTACAAATCACACAATTTGAAGGTAATTAAAGTGCACCCTGCAGACTTTCATTTAAAGGGGATTTGCACACAAAACAATTCTTCTACACAGTCCCAACCATTTCAGGACACCTTAATGTTTGTCACACAGCAATGGCGGGTCCATTAGAGCCGTCATATTTAGGATTCTGTCGCATATCCCTTGAATGCAAAGACTCTAATGCAGCCGTCTTCAGCCTTCTGCTTGTTTTGGGGCCTTGTCCTCTGAAGTTTTTCTCTTCAGCATATGGAAGGCCTGCTCAATTGGATTTAAATTGGGGGACTGGCTTTGCCTTTCAAGAATTTTCCATTTTTGTTAGCTTTGAAAAACTCAGGTGTTGCTCAGCAGTGTGTTTGGATCATTATCTTATTGTAGAATGAAGCGGCGTCCAATGGGTTTGGAGGCATCTAGTGGAGATGAATATTTCTACAAACCTCAGTATTCATTGTGCCATTGCAGCTCCATCATCAATGAAGAGAAGCGTGCCAGTACCTGTGGCAGCCATACATGCCCAAGCATAACATAACACCCCCAGAATCATGGTGGTCTGCTTTGGACCTTCACAAACTGTAATTTGGCCATCCTGTTTTTGTGGTTTGAACGTTACAGTGTCTCCTCTGTATTTCTTTTCATAACGTCTCCTGCAGATAGTCGTCTCTAACACGTCCACATCTGCTTCCTCAAGTCTATTTCTGATTTCTCGGACAGGCGTTTGGGGCTTTTTCTTCACCATGGTGAGGATTCTCCTGTTCTCAGCAGTGGAGGTCTTCCTTGACCAATCAGTCCCTTTGCGATTACCGAGCTCACCAGTGTGTTTTCTCCTTCATGATAATCCTAGACAGTTGATTTAAGTCATCCTAGGGTTTTCCCGATGCCTCAGATGGTTTGATTCTTGTTTTTCAGCCTCATAATGGCTCCTTTGACGGCTCTAGCCTTCACGTTGTACAATGGCAACTAAAAACTCCAAAGGGTAGGAGCAAGCCGAGGGATCTTATGAAGCTGAGGAATCACAAACACCTGTGACGCCAGTTGTCCCAGACATTACGGTGCCCTGAAATAGGGTCGTCATTTCTACATGGTGGCAGCGAAATGTGTGCAAATCACCTTAAATGAATGTCTGCAGTGTGCGCATTAAACACAAGTCTGAATTTTCTGATTTGTAATATTAAACTGTGGAGCAGAGAAGTAATTCAAACAAAAAAACGTCTTTGTCCTAAACATTATGGAGGGCACTGAATCTCACAACTGAACTAATTTTTCATTCTTTCGCCCTTTACGGTAAGTGAATCCACTAATTCTCTCTGCATTGAACACAAAAAAAGTTTCAACATTTCAGTTGGACACCTAAGAAGTTGGCAAGAGGTGTACAATTGTGAAATAAGGCTTCAACTAAAATGGTTTACCTGTATTCGCAGAAAGGTTACATTTAAGTAACTGTGTTACACACAAATGGAAATTTTATGACTCATAAAATTTAAAAAGAAGGAAAACAAAATATTCTCCAGGCAGTGCTTTGTGCGCACTTTAACAGGAGGTCACCTGACGGTCATAAAGCATGAAGTCTTTTGTTCTCCAACCGCAAGTGAAGGTGCACATTTCACCTGTCATATTAGCACTTCATAAACTAGCATGCAAAAAATAGAAGCCCAAGAAAGACAAAAACCAACATACAACTTCAGGAGTTCATCTTGAAAAACGACTGAAAGGACTGAAGTGCACTACACAAAAGCCATTAGAGACCAGGCCCACAAATGAACACTCAGGTTTTGGTCACTGGCCGTGAGGGGGGACCTACATTGGATTCAGAAAGTACTCGGACCCCTTCACTTTCTGCCTGCTTAAATGTGTTGTAGATTTAATTTTAAATGGATAAATTAGCCATTTTTGAATTGAACTGAATATCTTTACTGTCATTGCACAAGTACAACAAAATTGGATGCCATCCTATCAGCGCAAAACAGCAAGAAATTGTAACACTACAAAAACATACAAATACAGTGAAACCTCGGGTCGCGACCGCAATTCGTTCCAAATCTCTGGTCGAAACCCGATTTGCTCGTAACCCAAAGTGATTTCCCCCATAGGATTGTATGTAAATACAGTTAATCTATTCCAGACCGTACGAACTGTATGCAAATATATTTTTTAAAGATTTTTAAGCACAAAAATAGTTAATTATACCATAGAATGCACAGTGTAATAATAAACTAAATATAAAAACACTGAATAATACTGAGAAAACCTTGAACAGAGAAAAGTAACATTGCAAGAGTTCACGCTACATCCTTACGACCCGCTCGCTGTAAACACTTTTTTTTTTTTAATGAGTTTTAAGCACAGGGAAAAACATTTGAAAAATCCGGAATTTAATAAACAACCAAGAAAGGTAACATTGAAACGATGCACGCTACAAACTGATTGCTGTAAATAGGAGTAGAGGTTAAGATCCAATAGAACACGTGGTCACCACGCTATAGTAAACAGTATACTCACGTTTGGATGTTGACTATATGAGTGAGGCACGCCGACTGAGACCGAGTATGGCAGACAAATATCCACAATCCCGTGGCGAGAGAGAAAAAGAACAACCATCGGCTCAGTTGTGATCACGTGACGCTCGGCCGACAAAGCGTATACGGACTACTTGTATTGCAAGACTTCGCTCGTTTATCAAGTTAAAATATATTAAAAAATTTAGCTCGTCTTGCAAAACGCTCACAAACTAAGTTACTCACAAGCCAAGGTTTTACTGTATGAAGATTTATTAAAAGAGATTCTAAAAGTGGAAAAGCAAAACAAACATATTACACAAGAAGACATTTTTGATATTCTGGTGGTATTTATTGCATAGTTTATTCCCTTTCCAGTTTCACCGTGTGAGCATCATTTAGTGCAGTCATGTCGTTTGGGCAAAAGCAATTTTTACTTTCTTGTGTACGAAGTATTGTAATCGTACAAAAATTCGATGTCGAGATTTTAGACCTCCATGACTTTCTCATATGGTAAGTATAGGGGAATTATTGGAATCATCCAAAAATTCAGTTTCGAGATTTTGCTGACCTCCCTGACTTTCTCATATGCGAAGTACGGTAGCCAAAAACAGTCTTGGCTGCTCCATGACAATGCATGTCCCCAATGACAGAGGCAATGCAACAGAAGCGATTTGAACGTCTTCCTCGTCCCCTGTACAGCCCTGACTCTGTGACTATCACGTCATCAGTCCACTTATAGAGGCTCTAAGCCTTTTATCATCGCAGATCAGTTTAAATACCGAGGGGTAAACATCACAAGTAGACATAAAGCTCTTTATCAACAAAATTTTGCCGTCTGTATGGAAAAATTAAGCAAGACGTGCATAGATGGTCAACTGTTCACCTCACTCTAGCTGGAAGAATTAACGTCGTTAACATGAATATCCTTCCTAAGCGTCTCTTTTTATTTCAAAACTATCCAATATACATCAATAAATCGTTTTTTAAGAAATTAGATTCAACCATAACTTCATTTATTTGGAATTCAAAACATCCACTTATCCAAAGGGCGACCTTACAAAGACCTAAGGCAGAAGGTGGCATAGCTCTACCTAACTTCCAGTTTTATTACTGGGCAGCAAATATATAAACTATAAAAATCTGGACACAAATAGATGAACACACACAGGCCTGGTCCGCAATAGAAATGAAATCCTGCAGTACTTTTTTATATTCCTTGCTTTGCGTGCCAATAAATGCAAGTTATCGCCAATATACTAACAACCCAACTGTGCTTCACTCACTCATAATATGGAGCCAATGTAGGAAGTATTTTAAGATAAAGAAGCTTTTATCTGTGGCACCGCTGCACATTAATCACCTTTTCCACCCTCTCAAACATACACAGTTCTCAATGCCTGGAAAACATTTGGGATTAAATCACTTAGAAATCTGCACATAGACAACGTCTTCGCATTCTACAAACAATTACACTCTAGATTTAACTTTCCAGCAACACATTTCTTTCACTACCTTCAAATCAGAAACTTTGTTAAACAGAACCTGCCCAATTTCCCTCACCTACCAATATGCTGGAATTGCTCAGTCTTGAGGACTCAATATTTCTGTAATATATAAAACCATATTATAGTCCCTCCCTTTCAACGATCCCAGAGTGCAGTGGGAAAAGGATCTCTCACTCAACATCGCAGAAAAGGAGTGGAAGGTAGCAATGCAGAAAATCCACTCGAGCTCCATATGCGCAAAGCATACAATTATTCAACTCAAAGTTACATATCGAGCACATCTGTCTCACTTAAAACTGACCAAAATGTTTCCAGGGCAAGATCTGACCTGCGAACGCTGCAATCAAGTTCCAGCCTCACTGTTTTGGGCCTGCACCAAATTAGCATCATTCTGGACCAAAATCTTTAAATGCCTTTCAGACAGCCTTGGTGGGCTCACAGAGGGGCTTAAAGTGGAGAAGGACAACCAAACTGTAATTGCCTTTACTGCACTATTGGCACGTAGACTTGTCTTGGTCAGCTGGAAGAATCCTAACTCTCCTATTCTAAGTCAGTGGGTAACTGATGTTATACATTATTTGAAATTAGAAAAAAATCTAATTCTAACTTAAAGGATCTTTGCAGAACTTTTTCAACACCTGGCAGGATCTGATCAAGAACATTTTAGAATAAGCATTTAAATTGAGGAAGCAGGTTCTCTCCCCTCTTTTACTCCATTTATCTTTATTCATTTACTAGCAGGAGTACCCGGCAATACCTGGGAATCTATAACCGGTGAATTTCCCAAATAAAAATGAAACAGAACACAGAAATAGAACAAACATTTTTGTAATTGACATTTTATTGTAAGTTCCTCCACTCTGTATTCTGTGTGCTGTGGAGTTTGTTGTGGCATCTGAAGTGGACCTTCCAATTCTACGTCTTTTTTTTCGGCGGCATAGGTATATTAGCGAAAAGCAGGACAATTATAATGTGTTACATGGTAGTATGTACGGAATAAGCACCACATTGGGATGAATTTACGTTATTTACAATATGTCGGAAAGCGAACAAATAGCACCAGTCAGTCAGAAAGAGCAACACTGAAATCGTACTGCAGTCGGAAAGTGAGCAAATAGCACCAGAAATACGGAAAGCCAGTGAGAAAGAGTAGCACTGAAACCGTACTAGGAAGAATGGCGGGAAGGGTGCTCTGTTTGTAAGGAGCGTCTGTGTTAAACCGTGCTGCCATCTAACGGACGTTGGCGATGGTAACTACAGAGAGAAGTGACATACAACCAGTTCTGCGTTTGGGGAAAATGGTGGGGGAAGGATGCCGTCTTTTTAAGGCGAGTCTCGGTTCAAACGAGCTTGCATATAATGTACATTGGAGAATGAAATACAGCACTATCAGTGCGAGTGGGAGTGTGACGTGCGGAAACCCGGGTGTGTCAGCCGGTCATGTGCACTGGGTCTTTCACGTTTTACATCAATATGGCAGTTCCACTCTACCCGATCAAAGCAGTCGGTCTTCTCATACTTGGACACTTCCGCCATCTGTTGCCAATTTAAAGAAACATGGGTAAAGAGCAACGCACAGAGACCAAAGCTGCCGCTAGATGGCGCCGCTGTGAACGTCTGTTGCAACTTACGGCCATCTTGTCGCTGATAAGTATGGGGACGTGTGCCAAACGTTGTGTCGGTGAAAAGGTGCCCTGCACTTCAACACGAATATTTTTCTGAACCAAACATACCCCATGACCTTCTCCTGGTCACAAAGGAGCCCCATCGCCAGTTGGTGTCGATCAGACACCCGGTGTAGATTTGTATGGAGGACAAATCGACTCTGCTTTATACATTAGATTAATTTATCTATTTACTTATCTTTACTAGCGTTAAGTTTTACTCTGCTGGCCTAGCTCTCTTTCTCAGGGGTGGGGGTTGATTTTTTTTCGATCCTATTTTTTATAAAAGTGAATTTATTTGTATGGAATGTTGTGTGATTTCAATAAAATAAAAAAAAAATAAATAAATAAAATAGAGGCTCTAAGCGATTGCAGGTTCACCTCAGATGATGAGGTTAAGGAAGCGGTGCAGACCTGGAATCGGGTGAAAAGCTTCTTCTCCAAAGGAACGAAGAAGAGGTCAGTGGAACAATACAAGAAGTGCACTGACCTGCAGGGAGACAATGTGGACAAGTGATAGGCCTGTAATGCTCTTCTGCAGTGTTTAAGGGTTAACTTGCCTTTACTTTTTGATTCTCCCTCAAATGAAGGCTGTAAAAGTCACCATCTTGTGATAACGTGGAAGCAAAAAGGACAAAACGAAATGTCAAAAATGTCACGGGAGTGCAGTTGTACCTTGTAAGCTCTGTCACTTCAGCAGATGAGACCGAGGACAGACACCTTCACAAGAGAAGATAGAGTGAAGATAATAAGAGAAGACAAAATGTGGACTGTTCCAGGCACACTGGCATCCTAAAACAAAAAGGTCGGCATGAAAGAAACCAACATACAGGAAAGGGAGGCAGCTGGCATGAAGCAGCCTTCCAGCTTCTTCACCTGAAGGGTCGCCCCTATGGCAGTCTGGGTAACGTTTGACACGAATGTTACAAAAGGACACAAACATCTCTTTAGGTGGTGGCATACAAACTGAACTAAAATTAAAACTTCAAGCAGAGGGCTGTTTAAAAACAGATTATCACACACTTCTTATTATTGGCTGGTATCAGTAAAGTCTCAGTCTCAATTAGACTGGCACACAGTGTGCCAAGTGAGCTGGTAAGAAAGCAGCACCCAAGGTTCTGTGTCTCGTGTATGAGGTGTGGACACAAAACGCAGAAACCTGACACACAGTACCAAGCGTAAAATCTTCTTCGGACAAACATTCCTCAGATGTTTCATGTGGAGTTCACCAAATCAGAAAGTGTTTCTCAAGTTATTTTTGCGTCATGCAAGGAGATCTTTCGCCTAAAGGAGTTGTCTGGTTTGTCAATCAGTTACTGTATGGACTGAAGTGGACAAATGTGAGGGTCCCCTTACAGTTCGTTGAAAAAAGTGCCGTACGCCTCCTGTAAATGGGACAGCATGACAAGCAGTTGTCCATGGTGTACCAGGATGCCTTTGATATATCATCAAGTAAAGGAAGTGTGACAAGAGATCAAGTGCTGCTTTTTCTACAAAGATCTTCTAAAATGATCTGGATACATTTGTTGGGACCCCTAGAAAAGATCCTAAATAAGTGAACTTGAGTGATTTGATCACACGTGTCTCTAATCATGCAGCCAATTTAAATGGGGAAAAGTCATCCCACTACTATTTGGTGTCATTGTGTGTCCCACACTGAACAAGGACCCCAAAAAGCAAAGGAGAGAGTTGAGGAGATCGGAGAGAAAATGACAGACCAGCATGTTAAAGGCAATGGCTGGAAGATCATCACCAAGCAGCTTGATGTTACAGTGACAACAGTTACAGATATTGTTAAGAAGTCTAATGTCCATGGCACGGTAGTCAAACTCCCTGGATGGCGGGTGCAAGAGGAAAATCCACCCAAGAATGGGCAACAGGATAGTGAGAAGGGCAGATAAAAAGCCAGGGGGTATCTTCTAAAGATATCCAAGCTGAACTCCAAGGTCCATCAGTGTCTGATCGCACCATTTGTTGATTAAAGTGACAGTGACCTCCATAGAAGATGACACAGGAAGACTCCACATTAAAAAGCCAGGCTGCAATTTGCTAAAATGCATATTGAGAAGCTACAGTGCTTCTGGGAGAAGGTTCTTTGGACACATGAGACAAAACTGGAGCTTTTTGGCAAGTCACATCAGTGGAAAATTGAAGCTTTCAAAGAAAACAACACCAGACCTATTATGAAACATGGAGGAGGTTCGCTTATGTTTTGGGGCTGCTTTACTGTGTCTAGCATGAGGTTGCTTTGAGTCTGTGCAGGGGACAATAAAATCTCGAGACCTTCAAGACATTGTGAACTGAAATATCCTGCCCAGTGTCAGACAGCTCCGTCTCAGTCACAGATCATGGAACCTCCAACAGGATGATCTTCTTCTTTTGGGTGCTCCTGTTAGAGGTCGCCACAGCGGATCATCTTCTTGCATAACTTCCTGTCCTCGTCATCTTGCTCTGTCACACCCATCACCTGTATGTCCTCTCTTACCACATCCATAAACTTTCTCTTAGGCCTTCCTCTTCTCCCCTTACCTGGAAGCTCTATCCTTAGCATCCTTCTCCCAATATACCCCTCATCTCTCCTCTGCACATGTCCAAACCAATGCCATCTCGCCTCTCCTACTTTGTCTCCCAACCGTCCAACCTGACCTGACCCTCTAATGTCCTCATTTCTAATCCCATCCATCCTCGTCACACCCAATGCAAATCTAAGCATCTTTAACTCTGCTACCTTCAGCTCTGTCTCCTGCTTTCTGGTCAATGCCATTGTCTCAAACCCATATAACATAGCTTGTCTCACTACAGTCCCTTTTACTCTTGCCGATACCCACCTTTCAGGATAAGGAGCCAAAACACATAGCAAAACGCACCCAAGAACGGCGAAGAGCAAAACATTGGACTGTTCTGAAGTGGCCCCGATTTGAATCCCATCAAATATCTATAGAAAGAACTGCAACATGCCATCTGGAGAAGACTCTCATCACACCTGACCCAGCTAGAGCAGTTTGCTGTGGGCAAGCGGCCCAAACGACCTGTGGACAAGTGTCAGATGTCTCATGGAGAGCTTCAGGAATCACTTGTGTGCAGTGATTGCAAACTCTAAAGGTTGGGCAACAAAACATTAGGTGAAGGGACCCATTATTTTTTTCATGTCATGTTATTTGAACTATGCTGTTGAATCAAAACTCAAAAATCAAGTCTGATTTTTGTTAAATACGGACTAAACAGAGATGGGTGCCAATGACTTCTGTCAGTTTCAAGTTATTTCAGAGACAATTGTGGGTTCTTCGTTTTTTGTGGAAGGGATACCAATAAATCTGTTGGCTTCTGATTAATATATCAACTATGACAGAGAGAGGGTGGAAGCAAATGCTGATTACAGTGCATTGCCGAGCCCCACCACACAGTGAACCACTAAGATTGAGATCTGAGTGAAGCCATGCAATGGGTGACACCTCAGCACCACACTGAGCAGTCGCCTTCTTCCTTCGGCTGCTCCCGTTAGGGGTCGCAACAGTGGATCATCTTCTTCCATATCTTTCTGTCCTCGTCATCTTGTTCTGTTATCCCCATCAGATGCATGTCCTCTCTCACCACATCCATAAACCTTCTCCTAGGCCTTCCTCTTTTCCTCTTACCTGGCAGCTCCATCCTTAGCACCCTTCTCCCAATACACCCGTCATCTCTCCTCTGCACATGTCCAAACCAATGCAATCTCGCCTCTCTGACTTGGTCTCCAGACCTGAGCTGACCCTCCAATGTTCTCATTTCTAATCCTGTCCATACTCGTCACACCCAATGCAAATTTTAGCATCTTTAACTCTGCCACCTCCAGCTCTGTCTCCTGTGCCACCATCCCCAGCCCATATAACATAGCTGGTCTCACTACCGTCCTGTAGACCTTCCCTTTCACTATTGCTGATACCCGTCTGTCACAAATCACTCCTGAAACTCTTCTCCACCCTGCCTGCACTCTCTTCTTCACTTCTCTTCCACAATCCCCATTACTCTGTACTGTTAATCCCAAGTATTTAAACTCATCCACCTTCATCAACTCTACTCCTGCATCCTCACCAATCCTCTGACCTCCCTCTTATACACACATGTATTCTGTCTTGGTGGTCCTACTGACCTTCGTTCCTCTCCTCTCTAGAGCAGATCTCCACCTCTCCTGGGTCTCCTCAACCTGCTCCCTACTCTCGCTACAGATCACAATGTCATCAGCAAACATCATAGTCCACGGGGACTCCTGTCTAATCTCATCTGTCAACCTGTCCATCGCCATTGCAAATAAGAAAGGGGCTTGGAGCCGATCCCTGATGTAATCCCACCACCGACACTCCTACTGCAGACCTCACCACGGTCACACTTCCCTTGTATATATCCTGTACAACTCTTACGTACTTCTCTGCCACTCCCGACTTCCTCGTACAATACCACAGCTCCTCTCAGTCACCCCGTCATATGATTTCTGCAGGTCCACAAAGACACAATGCAACTCCTTCTGGCCTTCTCTAAACTTCTCCATCAACATCCTCAGAGTAAACATCACATCTGTGGTGCTCTTTCTTGGCATGACACCACACTGCTGCTCACTAATCATCACCTCACTTCTTACCTGATCTTCCACTACTCTTTCCCATAACTTCATTCTGTGGCTCATCAGTTTTCTCCCCCTGTAGTTACTGCAATCCTGCACGACCCCCTTATTCTTAAATATCGGCACCAGTACACTTCTTCTCCACTCCTCAGGCATCCTCTCACTTTCCAAGATTCCATTAAACAATCTGGTTAAAAACTCCACTGCCATCTCTCCTAGACGCCTCCATGCTCCCATAGGTATGTCATCTGGACCAACGGCCTTTCTTTTTTTCATCCTCTTCATTGCTGTCCTTACTTCCTCCTTGCTAATCCGTTGCCCTTCCTGATTTACTATCTCCACATCATCCAACCTATTCTCTCTCATTCTCTTCATTCATTAGCCTCTCAAAGTACTCTTTCCATCTACTCAACACACTCTTCTCACTTGTGAGTACGTTTCCATCTTTATCCTTTATTACCCAAACCTGCTGCACATCTTTCCCAGCTTGGTCCCTCTGTCTAGCCAATCAGTACAGGTCTTTTTCTTCCTCCTTAGTGTTCAAACTCTCATACAATTCATCATACACCTTTTCTTGAAATGAGCCATCTGATCAGCTCAAACTGTGGCCACATCTCGCTCTAAGTGACATCAAGTCGGCTTGAACGCATGTCAATAAAACCAGGCTAGTTTAGGCTGACCTGTTTCTGAGGCATCCTATTCATGGCATAGGCTGAATGATGGGGCCGGCAAGCACGTTTCAATGCCAAACTCCAATTATGCGGGCGGCCTATAAGACAATAAAAACAAAAAGGGCTCAAGTCTATAATTTGGATGGCTATCGTCTTTTATTTCTCTGTTTGTTTTCATGTTGCTTGAGCTCTCGTCAAGGAGGATTACATTCATCACACCCAAAGCGAGACATTTCCAAAGGACTCTCGTGACAGAGCAGCGGGGCAGACCTCAAAAGGGAGAGAGCAGCAAAGAGCACTGGCAAAGAAGCAAGGAGGCTGCGTCTTCGTAACTTTTCAGGCTCAGTTTTGTTCTGCTAATCCTTTCGAGATGCCCTTTTTTTTGAATTTAAGAGGTTTTTTTTTTTCCCTCTCTTCAAACTTTGCATTCTATCAGGAACATAAACACGCTTGTAATTCTTTGAGACACATTAATACGAAGAGAGGCATGCTGTGACTCGTCCAAATGCTAATTGTCCATACAAGGAAAAGACAAAAGACGAGGAGGTGTGGGGAGGCGACTCAACAGGAGAAAAATTAGTGCGCATTCCGCAGCCCTGAGAGTCGAAACACTGGCTACAACAATCTCAGCGAGTCATCCTTGAGCAGTGTCAGTTGAACAGGAAGTTGCAAAGACTGTGACAATGGTGCCTATAGCTGAGGGAATTTCATAAGGAAGCTAAAGCTGGCAAAGGTGCACATTAGCAATCCGAGGGGCAGGGCCCATCTTCAGCCTCGAGCACCCGCAACAAGACACCATTGAACACACCAGGAGAAACAATAACACAAGTGACATGCAATAAAAATGTCTTAAGAGTAAGAGACAACGGCACAACCCTAGACCGTGGCCATCACACATGATCACAATGGTCCTCTGACAGGTCCTGTACCCAGCACACCACGTCACTCCCCACAACAGGCACCTAAGCTACACCGTATGGACAAAAGCATCTGAATTGTTGAATTTGGGTGTTACAATCAGACCCATTGGTACAGGTGTATAAAATTAAGCACCCACCCTGCCATGCAGTCTCCATTTACAAACGTTTGTGAAAGAAAATGGGTCGTTCGAAAGAGCTCAGCGACTGCAAGCGTGGTACTAGGATAGGATGGCACTTTTGCAAATAGGACTGTTTGTGAAATTTCATCCCTGCTGGATATTCCCCAGTCAACTGTAAGTGGTATTATTGGAAATCAGAAGCGATAAGGAACAGCAGCAACTCAGCCACAAAGTGTAAGACCACGTAAAGTCACAGAGCGGGGTCAATGACTGCTAAGGTACAAGGAGTGTAAAAGTCACCAATGCCCAATTCCCACAGAGGAGGAGGAGGAGCACACGCTGATACAGCGCAATGCCGCACCCACCACGTGACAGACCAACTCAGGATCCCAGATGGAAACATTTCAAAATCTTCCAAGAAGAGTGGAAGCTGTTATAGCTGCAAAGGTGGGGACCAACTCCTTATTAAAGTCCATGTTTTTGAATACATTGGTGTAATGGTCAGGCGTCCCAATACTCTTGTCCATACAGTGTATTTAATTCATCTTGTGGCCTCATTCCCAGAGCCAAGGTGTTCTGCCCAACACTTGTAACTTATCATTTGACTGATGCCTTCATCCAAGGCGAAATCCAACATGTGAGATACATTTGGCTCCATTTCTCTTGTTTTTTGTAATTGAAGCACGGGTAGGTGAAGTGACTCAGGCATGGTCTATTTGAGCCCACAACTAAAGGGTTTGAAATCTGAAGTCCAAAGTCTCGATGACTACGCCACATTGCCTCAAAAGCTTTGTTGTTCTTATACAAAGTACAGGTGTTACCTCAACTAGGCCCTACCATTCTGTTCCATGGTTTATCCTACTTAGTGCCAAGCTGATGATACACAGCTGTACCCGTCATTCCCTTTACAGACAGAGTCTCTTAAACTACGGGTCACGTCCCTAAAGTCTGAACTTGGGTCGCTCCCATTCCTGAATCACATGAAACAGTATCAAAAGGCAAAGGGGTCACTAACGGTTCGCAATGGAGTGGCATGGGCAGCAGGAAAACAGAAAAACTACACAACAATGATCAGTGCTGATTCTTCAAGGTGGACACCCCTACCCCGAGACAACAATCAGCAGCAATTTAGCAAAGGAGATGGATCCCATAGAGCAGGGGTCCCCAACTCCCGGTTTGCGGCCAGCGTCTGACAGCCAGGCCGCAAGAGAATTGCTGGCAACGGAGACTCACTCACTGAAGGGCTACAGCAAAACGGCTGTCCCCTTCACTAAGGACACTTTTAAGAACGCTAGGTGGGCAGGGCTTTGCAGCGGCGCAGAGAGAGGAGAGAGACTGAGGTGAGAGATTATTACAACTGAAGTATTTTTATGTTTCTGACAGTTTCCCCATATGACACGAGTCTATAGAAATCTTGTTACTACGGAGTGCATTCAGCAGCAGATACTTTCATTACAACAAAGTGACCTTGAAATGCTCGAATAAATCCTCCACAGAGCAGTTAGTTGTGTGGTCGCAGCTCAGTTGTGCACAACGATCCCCAAACAGAAACATTGTAAAAAATGTACTTTCTTCAAACTTTCCTCATACAGTTTTTGTTTTCTGTGGTTTTCAGAGATACCTTTTGCTTATCGCTCATCAACATTTAAAAAACATCCATTGGAATTTAACTCATTGTCACCCTTCTATAGAAACAGCAGATACGATAAAACGGTAACAGTGTTAATGTTTGTGATGTGCAATCTGTTGGAATGACAAATGCAATGCAGATGTCTTTGTTATATGCAAAAAAAGAAGAAAAATCTCGGGTTGCAAACGTATACGAACTGCTGCATTTGAAGACACCGAAAAAGCCGTTTTTATGTGGTTCAGTGATGCTCGTTCAAGAAACATTCCTATTAATGCGGCACTCATTCAAGAAAATGTGAGGTTTTTAAACTCTCTTGGGACCTCTGTCAACAGAACAACACGCTGTGAGCCTGCTGTTTCCCTGCCCCGGCAACGAACAAACAATCTTACACAGACGCGGCAATCGCGCTCCGGGACGCACTTCAGCGTGTTGTTCCCGTTGGGTGCGGGGGGATCCCAAAAGAGTTCAGAAACGTCACAATATGAAGAAGAAGAAAAGGATGATTTGGCTTCTGATTGATAACTGTGCTCCCCACAACATGCTTCCGCATTTCGATAATGTTCGCGTTGAATTCCTCCCACCCAATTGCACAGCAGTGCTTCAGCCATTGGATCTGAGCATCATTCGCACCCTGAAAGTGTATTATCGCAAGGAAAGACTGAGAAAAATTCTCATCAGCATAACTTGTAGACAGGAGGAGATGAAAATGAGCGCGAAAGAAGCTATTGAAGCCGCTTCCATTTCCAACATCCTATCTTTGTGAAGCAGCGTTTTCTACAGTGACAGCAACCAAAACGAGATTACGGAGTAGACTGAACATCAGCAACACACTTGGCGTGTCACTGTCTTCCATCGTTCCCAGATGGGATCATCTGGTTGCAGGAAAACAAGCTCAGGGCTCTCACCGATTCTGCATTATGGTAAGCTGTATAATTTCTATTATTAAATTATAACTTAATAATAATAATAGAAATGTAATGTAAATTTTTTTTAAAACTACCCTACGAACCCACCCATAATCACCCCACAAACCCCAACCCCTTCCCCCACCAGCCCCTGGAAAAATTTGCTTCTAGTAAAACGGTAAAAGGTTGGGGACCACTGCCATAGGGGACACTCTATGCTGGCTCTGGCAAAAACTTTGTGTGTCCCAATGATGACACCATCACCTCAGTCCCAGTGCACTCCTGCTGCTTTGATGGGATTTATATTCTCTGTGTCAGCAGTGGTTTTGGAGTTGTCCCCCTCCCATTATAACCCCTCTTTTCCGATATGACATTCAGCTTCCAGTTTAAGTCAGACCAACTTCAAAGCATTTGAAAAATGTCATGAACATCTGTTTAGCTGTTTTTGCATAATTAGCAAACAGAAAGACAAAGTATGAGTTTATTATTGTGGATTTCATCAACACAGCAAAACAACTGCTCATCTTGTGGCTGTGTATAATTTTACTTCATACAAATTTGCTCAAAACTTAAACAAAAGCCAAGAAAACTCGACAGTGTGGTCACTTTAACTGCTGACAACAGCTACAACATACTGCAGTACACGTGAAGCCCCAGCCCACACTGTGCAGGTTTGAATATTAAGAGGGGTTTCATAAGATCGAGGTGCATACCAAGGCTGCCCAGTCTGCTGGAGGGGATGCCAGCCCGTCAACAAATTACACACAAGTGCACAGCAAGCCAACAAGCAGGCACCAAGACTAAGTGAGCAGCATATGCAAATATGTCAGGAACGAAGTTGCGAATGAACTCGGGTTGGGTTGGTCGCTGGCACTTTCTGACAGCAGTGCTAACCACTGTGTTGTCCTTGGCTGAAAAGACCTTAACAAAACTAAAAGAGCAGTTGCTTACTGTTTGGAAGCCCGGGAAGCTTTGCCTAGTTACCAGAGAGACAAGCCAAAAACATCCGTTTTATAAAGGAGGAGGGTAGGAGTAAGGTATCATGAGGAATGTGGCGTCACTCAGACACCGGTGCTTTGGGAATCAGATTTCCCATGAGCAGAGTACACAGAATATGATGCACCCAACACGACACAGTCACGCTCGTTTGAAACACTGAGCAGTTACCAATTAAAACAAAAAACTTTAGGCTCTGCGCGCGCCGTCTTCCTTTCCCCGCCACATGGTACCCACGAGACAGCTTGGATACGGAGATCATAAGAATGGAGAAAAAGAGGAGTGTAAATGAGTGAGAATTGTGAAAAGAACCAAATCAAATGCCACACCAGCATATTGGGAACCTGAAAGACTCTGAGGAACATGAAGCCAAATGGCATCTGCCACTAAACTGTTTGACCAAAATGAGTTTCCTTTCTTGAACTGAACTCATCACACAGGCTTCATTTTCTGCTACTCCTATTAGCCACTTTCTCTCTCGTGTTCACTAGCAGTCCCCTGATTTTCCTACAAGGGTTTTTGAGAGTTTTTTTCTGGTCTTCTTAAGAGAGTCAAGGCTATGTCATAAAACAGACTATTGACCCATTTCCTTTGTGACTTTGGGTTATACAATAAATACATTTTGGTTGTTGTACTGATGAGCCCTAACTTTCTGCAGGGAGGCTGAGGGCTCAGTAGGATGGGCACTCCAGTGTGTCTCCAGGAGTCAGCCGGTTACTTCCCTACTCTACGTCACTGCCTTCAGGAAAGCTTTCACCATCCTCAAGGAGCCACCAATGCCTGTCCCCACCTCTTCATTATGTGTATCTTCTTCTTCTGTCGACTGCTCCCATTAGATAGATAGATAGATAGATAGATAGATAGATAGATAGATAGATAGATAGATACTTTATTAATCCCAAGGGGAAATTCACATAATCCAGCAGGGGTTGCCCCAGCTTGTTTTGAGGGATGCAACAGAGGAGAAGTCATTTTAAAGCTGTGCTATGCACGTCAGCACTGGGCTGCCCCGTTCTACCACTTCGAGGCCGACTCTTCTTACTCCTAGGGTCCGTGTACTTTTTGGTATTTGAAATTTCGTTTCAGAAAATATCATTTAAAAAAGTAAAAAAAACACTTATTTGATTTTCAACTTAAAGGGGAAAATGAAAAACACAAAACAATTACTTTTGCACATCAGAAAAGAACAATGCAAGAATCGAGAACGAGAAAACGCCCTTTATTTATTTCGCAGTAAGCAACAACAATCACGTTCATAAAAGAACGGCTACATCAATGAAGCAAAGTTTGCAAGATGCGACTCAGTTTTTCTGAAGTCATGTCCTTGTCCCGGAGTGTCACTCTTTTACTGTTCCGAAAAACAACGTAATGTTCCATCCTCTGCTGATGCCAGTCTAACTTCAAGGCCATCGATCGACGTGTTGTGAGGAGGACTGTTTGCACGTGTTGTCAAAAATCGTGCAGAAGAAGAAGTACTTCCGGTTTCAGACAACAAAAATGCGTCTGTTTTGTTGTTTTTGAGCTATTAAACTTTCATTATTTGAATCACAAACAAATCCAGAAAAGTATGTGTAATTTTGAGTTTATGACTGCTATTTGTAACCAAAGAATTAAAAAAATGCCTTATTTTCCCTCATTTAATTCATTAATCAAAAATCAAAATCCCTTTCATTTTAGTTTTTGCTTCTAAAGTACACAAAAGTATACGGACTCTCCTAAACGCTTCCATTTCACAACAACTACACTTACAGTTGACTGGGGTTTATGCAGTATGGCAGAACTTTCACATACTAACTTGTGGCCCAGGTGGCCACGTTTAAAGTCAACGAGCTCTTCAGTCCAACCAACTCAATGTTTGACTATAAAGTTTGCATGTTACACACTTGATTTGATACAACATGAACTTTAGAAGAAGTCATCCACCCAAAGTTAAGCATGTTCAGGCCCGGCCAAACCTTGGATGGGAGACCACTGAGGAAAGGCTTGGGTTGGTGCTGGAAGAGGTGTTGGTGAGGTCAGCAGGGGGCGCTTACCCTGTGCTCTGAACTTGGATCCCAATGCCCCCACAGCAGTGACTGGGGGACACAATGTGCTGTATAAATGGTGCCGTCCCTTGGATAATTGTGGCCATAAAAGATCCCTGGGCATCCTCATAAGTAAAGGCTCGTTTATACTTCACGCTCAGAATGCGTATGTGCATGCATCATGGCTGCCACACGTTCCCAGCATTTACTTGACGTGTCCTCTGAGCAGAAATTAACGTGACGTGTCCGCGAGTTTCAGTACTGCAAAAACTCGGGAGGCAAAGTGTGATAAAAGTTGGAATGTGATGTCAGAGACTCTGTTTACTATCTACTTGTGACAGAAAGCTGCTTGGCGCTTTGCCTGCTTCAATGTTTGATGAACGGTTCAAGGTGGTGAAACAAAAGGCCGACATACAGATGCATTCATGGTGCTTTAATATTCAAGCATCGCATATTCCCGATTGTAATGACACAATTCATTTTAAAAGTCTCACATACCATCTTTTGTGCCATCTTTTTTTTTTTCTGGGGCTTCCTCCTGACCTGACTGGAGCAGCAAACATCAATAGATCACCACACAAAACAAATAACATGTATGATATTCCAACTCCCTGCACATTTAGAGTCCTTGGATTTATACTTGATATCACTTTCATGATGAAATGCATTAAAGTATTTATGTTACATTTTACAAATACGTCATTAATTTCGTTTAAATAATGAATACTGTTAATAATTACACACATGGGGGGTGACACGGTGGCGGAGCGGTAGCACTGCTGTCTCGCAGGGAGTCACGTCGCTGGTATTCTCTGCCTGGAGTTCTCATGTTTTCCTGCTGGGTTTCCACACTGTGATCCATTTTCCTTCCAAAGATATGCAGATTTGGTGACGCTAAAATGACACCAGTGTGTGTGAGTGCTTGTATTCACCTTGCGATAAGCTGGGGTTGTTTCTACCCCGTGCCCAATGCTTGCTGAAATGGACACAAACCTGGATTGATGGATTTAATCATTAAACATCCTTTTCAGAGATATTGCGGTAAGGTGTCATCGGAATTTAATGGGTGTTCCAGGCAATTCACAACACAGAGAAGCGAAGTTCTCACCATGATGATCTCTCGCACTGCCACCTGGTGGATTCCTCCAGATTTACTTAAAATACGTGCGCAAGAATAAACAGTAAAAGGCTTGTGTAGCAGGAGCTTCCGCTGGAGCATGCGTTGCGTGAAGTATAAACCTGCCCTAGAGTGCACGCCGAGGTCCTGGCTAAATTACCCACCATGGCCTAGTGATGCTGACCCCCTAATCATTCCCTGTCTCTAACTGGCTATCATTCTCACCACTCCGCTAATAGTAATGGTTCCAACGGCTGCAAACATACCTGCGCTTTTTATATTATATATATGATAGTAATAGGATGTCAGGGCCGAAAGGGTTAATTGATGAACTATTGACAATGGTGGAGATGAAAATCATAAAAGACAAAGTCAAATATTAAATCTCAGCCCTAGAGACCTCGACCAATCAGACTGGGTTTTTCGACAGTGAAGTCTGTGCTGCTCGCCCAATCAGATGAGTGGAGAGGACTGCAGTGCTGCTAAAATCATCCACCGAGTTAACAAGTGTGTCTTTGTGATGTGGGAGAAAATAGAAACAAAAACTATCACAATACCAACACCAACGGTGCTGTAAAGCTCTCAAGGTGTGGTCCCCAAATGTCAGTCATGTGGCCCTCAAGCCGACAGTCATCACGGCAAAGGGACTTTTAAATGGCTTAGCGACTTTAGTCTTTTAAGTACTTATGTAAGCATTTGTTTGTAAAAAATTTAAGATGGCTAGCCAACACTGGCGATGCTTAACAAATATACTCAGATAAATAAGAAATGGCTCTAAAACTACATCCCGTTTCCAACAAAAAAAAGTTAGGACGCTGTGTAAAATGTAAATAAAAACAGAATGTGATCTGCAAATAGAGCAAAGACAACATATCAAATATTGAAATTGAGAAGTTTATTTGTTTTATGAAAAATACATCCTTATTTCGAGTTCGATGCCTGCAGCATGTTTCCAAAAAGAAAAAAAACACCTGGTGGAACATCTCACAGCTAATGAGATTAATTGGCAACAGGTCAGTAACATGATCCATCCATCCATTATCCAACCCACTATATCCTAACTGCAGGGTCTGCTGGAGCCAATCCCAGCCAACAGAGGGTGCAAGGCAGGAAACAAACCCTGGGCAGGGCGCCAGCCCACCGCAGGTCAGTAACATGATTGGGTATAAAAAGAGCAGTCCAGAAGTAAAGACGGGGAGGGGGGTCACTACATGAGCAAACAGTGTAACAGTTTCAGAATAACGTTCCTCAAAATAAAATTACAAAGAACTTCAGGATTTCATCATCTATGGCACATAAGATTCACACAATCTGGAGAAGTCTCTGCATGCGAGAGACAAGGCCGAAAACCAGTATTGGATGGCCGTGATCTTTGGGCCCTCAGGCGGCGCTGCATTAAAAACAGCCACAATTCGGTAGAGGACATCACGCTTGGGCTGGGGAACACTTCCATGGACCATCGTCTGTGAACATGGTGTGTCACTTTAACCTCTACTATGCAAAGAAAAAACCATGTATAAACACGACACAGAAACAAAACGCTGTCTTCAATGGGCGCCAGCTCATTTAAGATGGACTTAGTGGAAAACTGTCCTGTGGTCTGACTAAACAAAATGTGAAATTCATTTTGGAAATCATGGATGGTCTGTCTGACAGGCTAAAGAGTAGAGAGCGACCGTCCCATTTACTTTAATGTAAGCCTGGAGAAGTCACACCTAGTCAAGGCTGTCCCTTAACTCCAAGCACACATCCATAGATGACAGGCTGCCTGCTGTTAATCGATCGTCATGGTTCAGGGGTTCAGATCCAGCGTTGTGGTATTTGACTGTGGACTGTGTTTCTGATACGGAAGTGAGCAGCACTGGAGTCTCCGTTTCTCTTCACTATATGTACACCTCTGACTGACTATAAATATAACAGCAGGTCACGTCACTGGTGGAAAGTCTCAGATGATTCTGCACTTATGGGGTGTATTGATAAGGGGGATGAGATGAAGGAGAAGAGTCAGATGGAGAAAGAACTTTGTTTCTTTGTGCATAAAGAACTGTCTGCACCTGAACATCAGTAAAACCAAGGGACTGGTTATTGATTTTCACCAGAACAAACAGCCCCTATGCCCATTCACTATTATGGAATGAATGTAGAGGTGGTGCACTCCTAGAAAAACTTGGAGGGTCTACAGTGCATCCGGAAAGTATTCACAGCGCTTCATCACAGAGCATAAAAGAGGATAAAAACTAGGAATGCGCAAGTCAAGTGGATTCACTGTATGTTATCGTGCAGTGCATAATTACTGGTATTTACATAAAAAAAATCTTCATAATTATTATATTTTATTCAAGGACACTGTAATAGCCTAATATAAGGCATGCAAAACTGAAAAAAGTAAACTCACGGGTCATTCATTCTCACTCCTTAAAAAATACAAAACGAACTGAACATGAACGAGTTCAAAACTGAAATGGTGAACTCTGAACGTGAATGTATTCATTTGAATGCGTGTGAACTGAACTGTGAACCAGTGAGGCAGACAGATGCCCACCTGCTGCGTCAGAACTGCCCCCTCTCGTTAAACTTTGTTCTTACCGAACGAACGGTGCTTCTGGGACGGGGTCACTCACTTCCACCGTCCTCTCTGTGGCACGCACAGCCCTTCCGGCAGGGTGGCTCAAGAGAAAAATCTCTGTAACCTTGACACGATGCCCAAGTCGATAGCCGCATGAGGCTCAATAAGACATTTATGCAACCCGCTTGACGGATGCTGCGTTGCCCTCTAAAAAAAAAAAAAAAGGCAACGATAGCAGAAAGGCTTTTGTTTCAAGAGGAATTAAGAATTGATTGCAAAGTCTCCTAATGACGGATTACTCAAGAGAAAACAATACTCGGCACAGTCGTAGTAAAATCCTTACATTACATTCCACATAGCTGGAGGCCCAGGACACAACCATTAGCCAAAAAAATTAAATAAATAAATAATAAAAATGAGATCTGAGCAGGTGTTTTATTAAAAAAAAAAAAAACACGCAACAAAACAAACATTCAAGTAATAAATGGGATCACACAAAAACGACAAGCTTGAGGCATAACTGACACAGATCAACTTACGTGAAGGATTAAACCTGCGACTGATGTAAAATAAAAAAAAGTACAAACAGGATCTCGGCTAGGATGTGCTACTATAGGTATGAGCTCCCACCCTCCTCCCCACCTCACACAACAAGTCCCCCGTGGGCAAAGCATTCGTCCAAAGCTGCTCTCTCACCAGCTAAATTCACCACGGACAACTGCGAGCAAGAAACGTGCAAAAAAAAAGAAAGAAAACTGTCACCCAAATTGCCCTCCCCACCCTGCCCGGCGGCACAGCGCCAAGTCGCACCCCGTGGGCCTGTTTGTCTCTGCAGGAACACTCCCAAGGTGCATTTCTCGTGTCTTTAAGCAGCAGCAGCACCACCGTGGACAAAACATTAGTTGTACTGCCTCTACAAACACACAAGGCATGGCACAGTGTGCTGCCACCCTTTCTATTCACTCAGGACTGAAGCCGGGGCAGGATCTGAGAAGCCGGATAATTCACTGGGCGTCTGCTTTGATGAACGGCAAACAGCAGGTGCTTAAATGCCTCGAGAGTCGAGTCTCGAAATGTGAATTCTTGACTACCACGCCGATCACTTCATCCACGTGACCACCTCCACAAAATAAAACAGCTTTCATATTTTTAAGGGCGTCGGAAATTTTGGGCACAGTGATGCTACGGGTTAATGAAGTCCCTTTACTGGAGACACAGCACCACTCACAATACCAGTATTTAGTAAATGTAACGATTGAAAGGGAATTGTAACAAAGACAAGAAAGAAAGAGGGCGCCGATCATACTGTAGCTGATTAGATTCTTCACCATCAAGACAGCGGCACCTGCAGTGCATTCACAAAGTATTCGGACCCCCTTCACTTTGTTTCCATTTTGTTGTTACAGCCATATCCTAAAATCATTGAAATGCGTTGCTTACCATATCAAGCAGCTTGCAATAAATGTCACATGAACATACACTCACCGGCCAGTTTATTAGGTACACCAAATATTTAATGAAAATATCTAATCATGGCAGCAACTCGGTGCATTTCAGCCTGTAGACATTGTGAAGACCACCTGCCGAAGTTCAAGCCGAGTATCAGACTGGGGAAGAAAAGCTGATTGAAGTGACTTTGAGCACGTCATGATTGTTGGTGCCAGACGGGCGGCTCTGAGTGTTTCAGAAACTGCTCATCTACTGGGATTTTCACACACAACCATCTGTAGGGTTTACAGAGAATGGTCTGAAAAAGGGAAAATATCAGTGAGAGGCAATACTCTGGGCGAAAATGGCTCGTTGATGCCAGAGGAGAACGGGCAGACTGGTCTGAGCTGATAGAAAGCCAATAGGAACTCAAATAAGCACTCCTTATGACCGAGGTGTGCAGAAGAGCATCTCTGAATGCACAACACGTTGAACCTTGAAAGAGATGGTGGGCTACAGCAGCAGGAGACCAGACCAGGTGACACTCCTGTCAGCTACAAACAGGCAGCGGAGGCCACAGTTCACAGGGACTCACTGAAATTGGACAATAGAAGACTGGAAAAACGTTGCCTGGTCTGAGGAGTCTCGACTTCTGCTGTGACATTCAGATGGTAGCGTCAACAACATGAAAGCGTGGCTCTAATCGGACTTGCATTAATGTTTCAGGCTGGTGCGTGGGATATTTTCTTGGTAAAATTTGAGCAACTTCAGTACCAACTGAGCGTCATTTAAATGCCACAGCCTACCTCTGAGTATTGTTGCTGACCATGTCCATCCCTTTATGACGGCCATCTTCTGATGGTTACTTCCAGCAAAATAGCACATCACGTCACAAAGCTCAAATCATCTCAGACTGGTTTCCTGAACATGACAATGAGTTCACTGGACTCAAATGGCCTCCACAGTCACCAGATCTCAATCCAACAGAGCACCTTGTGATGTGGTGGAAGGGAAATTCGCATCACGGATGTGCAGCAGACACAAGTGAGGCAACTGCAAGACTTTATTATGTCAATATGGACCAACATCCCAAAGGAATGTTTCCACCACCATGGTGAATCACCTCTTCTTCTGGCTGCTCCCATTAGGGGTCACCACAGCGGATCTTCTTCTTCCATATCTTTCTGTCCTCTGCATCTTGTTCTGTTGCCTCATCGCCTGCATGTCCTCTCTCACCACATCCATAACCCCTTCTCGTAGGCCTTCCTCTTCTCCTCTTGCATGACATCTCTATCTTTAGCACCCTTCTCCCAGTATACCCAGCATCTTTCCTCTGCACACGTCCACACCAAACCATGTCGAATCAATAACACAAAGAATTACGGCAGTTCTGAAGGCAAAAGTGGGTCCAACCCGGAGATGTACCTAAAAAAGTGGCCGGTAAGTGTAAGTATTCAAGCCCTTTGCTTTGGCTGAGGAGTATCCCATTCTATTGGTCATACATTGAGATGTCTCTCCACTTTGTTTGGAGTCCATGCATGGTCAATTCAGTTGATTGCGACTGATTAGGAAAGGCACACACACACACACCTGTCTATGGAAGGCCCCACGGTTGAGAAACACTCAAGCCACGAGGTGGAAGGAATTGCCTGCCGAGCTTCGAGACAGGATTGTGTTGAGGCTGAGGCACAGATCTGGGGAAGGCGGCAAAAATGTTTCTACAGCTTTGAAGGCTCAAAAGAGCACAGTGGCCACCAGAATTATATCATGGATGAAGTTTGGAAAAACCACGACTCTTACTAGAGCTGGCCACTTGGCTAAACTGAGCAATGGGGTGGGAGACAAAGGCCTTGTGTGACCAAGAACCTGATGGTCACTCTAGAGCAGGGGTCTCCAACACGTGGCTCGTGAGCTAAAGGTAGCTTGCAAACCCATTTCCAAGTAGCTCGCCAACGGGTTAATGAAGCCTACATAAATTTGATTATTCAAATCAGGGGTGGGCGATCTTGCCAAAAAAATCACATCACGATCTTTTTAACACAAAATCACGATCCAAAATCTGAATTGCAATCTCGCTTTTCAATGTGGCAGACACTTAAGAGTCAAACTCATCAAGGCCTAAGTAACACTTTATAATTGCTCTCTCGTTCGCTAGCTAAGCGGAGTTAAGGAACACGTCCCGAAGCTGGCAAGTGAGTGAGGAAGCCCACCCCCACTTCCCGCGGCCCACTGCGTGTTTCTGCGCAAATAAATTGGCACCACAAGCGAACTCTAATATATAGCGAAATGAGAGAAGTCGCAAAATCAACCGGAATGTTCAAGCAAATTATAGAAAAAACCCGACATAAATCTGTTTAGTAGTTCTCTCGTGAAAAGCAGACAGACAGACATTGGATTTTATATCTTTTTAGTTAATACGCTACCGTGGCTGTTCGTTTGTCTGTCCAGGATTTTAAATCACCTGTCGCTCGCAAACCTGACCTGAAATTTGGTACACATATACCACGTGACGTCTACTGTCCGCTTTCAGGGTGATGATTGACCTCCGAAGTTATTCCTCTTTTTATTTTTAATTTATTGTAGAATCAACTCTCGGCAGTGCGCAGCAGGCCGGCCGTGTGGTGCATGCGTACGGGTGCCATTCTCATCCCTACCACCTTCGCCGTCACTTCCCCTACCTCTTCATATCTCAAATCATTCTTGAGGCAGATTGAAGACTTAAGTGCCAGCTTAAGTGAAAAATGAAAGAAAACGTACTAAGTAATTGCAACACAAACACGGACTTAATCAGTTTTAACGCAAAAAGATGCCGATAAAAGAAGAGAAGCAGCGGCCGCTAGGGTGGAGAAAAGAAGAGCTGCTCGGGAAGCAGCATCAACCTCTGAGCACACGAATGCTAAATGTACAGAGAAAGAGGATGGAGACTATCAGTCAAGTGTCTTCCCTGCACGTTACCATGCAGTGCGCCGTTAACTGGTACTGAAGTGTAACTGAAGATTAATGAAGTATAATGAAAAAGTTAATTAGCAGCAAAAAACAGGTCACTCATTTGGAAATGGGTTAGAATGAAAAAGTGCAGCCAGTGCGGCCCTCCAGGACTGGCGTTGGGGACTCCTGGGCTAGGCTGAGTTGCAGGGTATGCCACAATATTTTTTTTTACAAGAGAACACCATGACTGCCCTGACTTGATAAGATTCTGTAAATGAACTCTGTGACTGAAAAACATTGTTAAAAAGTTGGGCAATGTGACATGGCTTTTACAGGAACGGTTTTCGACTCCATTCCTGCTGGGGACCCTCCACAGCTACAGATACCATATATACCGTGACAAATAAAGAGTCTTCAACTAGAAAAAACGTTTGGGGATTGTCAACATATATTGTCGTCCAGACAATTGAAATAAATGAAGCGATTCAAAATGACTTTTCAGTACGGAATCGAATGTTTTACTGTAGACAAGATGGCGTTTGTATAGCAGAATGTATGATGGGAGAGGAAATGGTTGGCCGGAAGTGACGATTGGAGGCGGGAAGACGGAACCAATGTCATCAGGAGTAGACAGAAGTAATGGATCGTAGAACCGGAAGTGACGTCATCGCGGCCATTTTGGAGCCGGAAATGGACAGGTTTATTTTTCTTCCAGTTTTCTGCAGGTAGAAAGAGATTCTGGTAAGTACCACGTGATAGTCCCTGGTCTCGCGAGATTTCACTCACCTTTAGGCTCTTTGACTGCCTCCAACTCGCACATGTGTGACAATACTCACGTATAAGCTGGGTCGTAAAACCCGAAAAGTCGATCATAAAATCAGACCCTGACTTTTTACATCTTCTTGCCTCCTCCAATCTCCCACCAGTTTCTCAGACACATCGAATTTTGTTGCAGCAGCAGCAGCGCAGTTACCAATTTCTTTCGCCAATTCAAAGACGTTTAATTTAAAACCAGCTTCATATTCTCTTCTGACCGAACGCTCCATCATAGATAAGGGATGATCTTACTGTAAAGGTGTATGAGGGTGTGAGATACAAAAACACAAATCAGTGCACGTGTCGCTTTGGAATAGTTTGAGTATTACCGTGTGGTCACATAGGCATAATACACGGTGTGCTCAGGTGGGCGATGGCATATCATAATCGCTTGGACCAATAGCGGGAGTTATAAATTATGGGACATTATAATAATACTGTAAAAGCAAGTCCCGACTTAAACGCGTGTATAAACGGTATTTACAAGAAGCGCAACCTTCTGAATTTTAAATGATTTCATTGGCCTTAATTATATCTCTGATGATTAGCAATGAGCAGTGCAGACACGGGTGCAAACAACACCAACTGCTAAATGACTTCCGCACCATTTTCACCCGTCTGCTCGTTCAAAGCTCCTTACAAAGGAGAAGACCAGTCAACATGGCACTGAAGTCATTGCTTCACTTTTAACGTTCAGTTGTGTTGGATACAATGAGGACAGCATACTTTACAGAGAAACACGAATTTAAAAAGGAAATGTCAAGGAAAACGTAAGCATTTAGCAAAAACACAAACATTTCAGAATTTCTCCGAATAAGAGACCCAAAAAGAAACAGCTCACTAGCAAGGACATCAATTAAAAGTATGAATGATGCAGCGATTGCGAAATACGCTGGAAGAAAACTGCGCAGCCATGGGAGTTCCCGAGAACTGGAGAATTTGAATAGCAGTTGATGGGTGCCCCTCCGATTGTGGTGGTGGGACACAGTATTCCGACAAGGAGAAAACAAGAGTCGGAACGAGATGATGAGCTACGCCAGGGTGAGTAATCAGGCTAGGATTCCTGTCCGCTTTGTGAGGTGGAGGGCACAGAGTGTTTGCATTGGAAATCCACGAAGAGGCATGAGGCTGGCGTAAGCAGCTGCATCTTGACTGGCTGCTGGGTGGCATACTGACAGGGATTACTTATTAAGTTATTTTATTGTCTTTTTCCGCTTTTGCCGTGACTATTACTGCAAAGGAATGAGGGGTGTTTTTTTTTTGTTTCCTCTTCATTGTGGCGGTTATTAAAGTGAACAATTTACAAGACCAGATTGTGTTCAATCACCGTATGTTGCACCTTGAGGAGACATTTATTGTGTCTGTGATTTATTAGCGTTGGTGAACTGCTCCGTTCCCTGCATTTTATTTACGCTCATCAAGATCAAGGACTGTTACTGAGTAAGTTGGCGTAATTTACTGCAGAAAGCTGTGCCCCCTTCTCCCTCTAATATGACCACTGGTGGCCACAGAATCTCATACAACTTTGACTAATGGATTTCCACTCAGCTGCCTTATCACAAACACAAATGATCAGAAGTTTAATCTGTCAATCTTAATAAAACAGGCAAGTGTCTGTGTGTCCATCTGGTTGCTAGAGTGCTGTCATTCCAAGACATGCCGCATCACAAACATTGAGTAATAAAATGCATTGCATGTCTTATTCCAACAGATGGCGCCTCACAAACATTTTTAGTAATAAAATGCATTGCATTTGTCATTCCCACAGATGGCGCCTCACAAACATTTTTATTAATAAAATGCATTGCATGTCTCACTCTAACAGATGGCGCCTCACAAACATTTTTAGTAATACAATGCATTGCATGTCTCATTCCAACAGATGGCACATCACAAACATTTTTAGTAATACAATGCATTGCATGTCTCATTCCAACAGATGGCACATCACAAACATTAACACTGCTTTTACGAATCGCATACCAAACAGCACATAAGGGAGACATATGCACTGCATGGTGCGCTACAAACGTTAACACAGAGGTCTTCATTGATTACTTAGTTTTCAACACATCTTGGACAGGTAGCACAGCTAGTGCCATATAAAGAATTCCTCACATAATCTTGTAAACTAAATCTAATTAAGCTTGTCTTAGTTATGAAGGGAAAACACAGCTACAGAAGGAAGCACCACTGACCTGTTATGATTGTTTCTCTTTCATAGTTTATGGATTTATTTAGCATGTATTTCATGTTAAATGGAAATTTAAAGCTTTTTTCCGCACTAAAAAAGAACCTGTCAGAATCGTTAAAAATACATAATGTCATATCGCAACTCCATTTTGTTTCTTGCGAGTGCTGCAACATTGGACTTAGTTTGTGTACGGTGGTTAGCCACATCGCTATGCAGGACAGCCTCCCATGATGCTGTGTCCAGCTGCTATTGGACAGACGGTAAATATGAGTTTCTGAGTCAGAAATACTATGTGAACATCCTACAAACTCTGAGCTAGAATTCGGACAATTCAGAGATATTTGGTGTCGACATTATTGCCATGATGGTATAAAAAGCTGGCACTGTGCACTTCCTGGTCACCCATATTTGTGGATAAATCAAAGGAAATCTCTGCATGTGGTGGTTAGCATTTCTTATTTGTGTTACCCACAGGATTCACCTTTGATTTTTGGTTTACATGAAAGATAGGACAGATCCAAGCTTATTATCACTGTGGCAGACAGCTGGGGGTCTTACCCGGTCGGGATGCTTTTCTGAAGAGAGGACACGTCAACAGCAGTACCTCCCCTGGGACACAAGAGGGCAGCCCCCCTGGTTTGAATTGGGGAGCTTAGAAGCTCAACCCCGCTGGAGACCATGGCCACCGACGGGGTTGAATGGTGCCTGGACAGCTCCGGAGCCACACCAGAAGTGCTGCAGGAAGATGATCGGGGAGCACCTGGAGCACTGCCTGGTGAGGCCGCCTCACTCCATTTGGGGAGGCAGACGAGGGAACTTGCAGGAGACGAGTGGAGGCGGCACTGAAGAGAGAAGAAATAGGGAGGTAAAGGATAAGGACTGAGCTTATTTGATTGGTGATGTGCCTATTGTGTGTGCTAAAGGAAAAGAAAATGAAAAGTGTGTGTTCTGGACATTGTGGGTCTGCGTCTCTGTCTGTAGCCGAGCTGATCCTTCCACATCACGCTTTAAGATCTCAAGATGCCGGCCTAATAAGGATTCCAAAGATTAACAAAATAGTGTTGCGTTCACGTGCTATCCTACTAACGCTGAATACGAGTTTCCGAGTCTGAAGACTTGAACAATCCGCTGTATGGTTCATCTCCCAATCTTGTATTTAAAGAAGATCTCTCCGATTACAAGATGAGTATGCCCACCCATTAAGTGGGTCTGTATGCCCTTTCCTCATTGGAGCAATACAAGGACGACAGACTGCAGAGAATCTCATGGCCACAATGCCAAGGGTAAAGTGAAGCGGCTAGCCTTTTCCGGCCAGTTTTCTCTCCCACTTTGCGTGTGCGGAACACTACTGAACTGGCATTACCGACAGACGTCTTTCAGTATCAAAGAGCCCCGGTACCCACCGAGAGCAGAATCAGTGCGGTGGCACAGGCGGCAGCACTCACTGCCATTTGAAACCTGGAAGTGACTCCGCTGCTAGCATGCAGCACAATGAATGGCACCCTGACGTTTAAATCCCATTCAGTCAACTCACCTGACATGCAGTTAACGTCCCGTTATAACAAACAAACCTAATGGAGTTATGCGGGTGTCAGAGTAAGGTGTGGGCTGTCCTTTCATTATTAAAAAGCCATCATTACTGTTCAGGGCAAGGTGTGCATGGCTGGCAGACCAGGATGGCCCACCACATGGAATCCAGACAGACTAGAAAAGAGATCAGTGCAGCCAATTAGTGTAACTCTAGACAACACGACAAAGTGCGGAACACGCACACAAAATAATAACAGAGACTTACAGGAGCTGCCCGCCCTGCCACATTGACCCCACATTATTAAACTAGCATGTTTTGAACAGCACAATGCACATCTCCACCTCCCTCAGGTGAAATGCACACCGCTCGAATGCAGGGTGACAAGGGTCTGATTACCCTGACATTTTTCTCCATTATTCTTCATTCTCTGTATAAAATTACTATAGAAAGAGTAAATGAGTGTTGGCACTTAAGACAGGCCACTTGTTTGTAACAATTTAAAAAGCACCCATCCATTCCTAATCCTCTTATCCAGTTTAGAGTCACGGTAAGCCAGTGTCTATTCTAGCAGCATTTGGGCACAAGTAGTGAACCAACCCAGAAGTGGGCGCCAGCCTGTCGCAAGGCACAATTATATGCACACGCACTGCCACTCATAAAAGAGTTACTAATTACCCAAAAACACATTTCTTTGGGGGGCAACAGAAAAAAAAAACCCACAGCTAACATGGTGAATGTGTGAACTCCACAAGAGCAGTGCCCGGGCTAGGATTGGGAGGCAGCACTGTCAGCCAAGATGCCCTTTAATGGCCGACAACCCCAGCAGGTTTTGCTGATTGTTGTCTTGCTGCCAGCCTCTCGGTTTCTTTCTCCTCTTTGCTAAACTGACAGTGCAGGCCGACGGCAAACAAGTCGAGCTCATCCCTGGGCTTTGCTGCCCTCTGGTGCTCCTTCATCGCTTGTACAAGAATTTACGCATTAATCACAGTGCACCACTTCAACTGTTTAGGAAAAAAACAAAAACTTACTTGAACCGATCGTGAATACGATTTCAGTTATGGCCTAACATGTTCCTAAGATCAAGGGTGTTATTTTTCTTTAACCATTTAGACTTAAAAGGACTTTATATATGTCTCATGTGTTTTGTAGTCATGATTGAGAGACATTTTTTATTCTCTGCGGTGGACTGGCGCGCCCTGCCCAGGGTTTGTTTCCTGCCTTGCGCCCTGTCTTGGCTGGGATTGGCTCCAGCAGACCCCTGTGACCCTGCAGTTAGGATATAGCGGGTTGGATAATGGATGTTTTCATGGAAAACAAACAAAGTTATAGTCAAAAAGTTAAAAGTGACATGCACGTGCACATGGGAGAGAGTTTAAGGGCTTTGGTGAATGCAATCCAAGAGAGAGCACTGTATGATAATGTCCTTCATTTTCCTCCCTCTGCAGGACTGGAAGATTGCCACCTCTCCACCATCACTTCCCGTATCTGTCCACCTGGCCCCGCCTCTTCCTGCCCGGCACCAAATGACCGGAAAAACCGCCATCTCGGGCGGTCACAACAGGACTCCAATCTGAGAAGACTCCATTTTGCACTTCCACGTGCCATTATGAACAATTGTACACATCCCAGCCCAGAGGAGATGGTGGTGCTTCTGGGCAGTGTTGATGTATGGCCTCTGCTTTGCTTAGGAAAGCCTCAACTTGCATCTGTGGATGTTGCAGTGAACGGTGATGACTGACAAAAGTTTAACAAAGTATTTTCCGCATCCATGTTATGACATTCATTACAAATCCATGACTGTTTACAAGACTGAGATGTCTAAGAGATCAGATCACATGCACTTAGAAGTCGTCTCTGGCCTTGCCCTTTACACACTGAGATTTGACTGGAATTTTTGAATTATATTGTGCACTGTAGAGGGTTCAATGCCCAAAATCTTGCCAGCTGGTCTTTGAGGAATGTTGTTCTCGAAATGCTAGATCATTTGCTGACGCATCTGTTGGTCCCTTCCTTGCTCCTGAAGGATCAGGCCTATGTTTGGAGGCTCCTTTGGCCACACCTGTGTTATGCGGTAGTTCAGGGTGATCTTTTTAGATGGCTCAGAAACAGGAAGCAGAGGGTGATGGTAAGAGGAACCTCATCAGAATTGGGTGACCAGCAGGGGGCAGTGCCAGGGCCGCTGCTATTTTTAATATATAGAAATGATTTAGATAGGAATATAAGTAACAAGCTGCTTAAGTTTTCAGACGATACCAAGATAGGTGGATTAGCAGATAATTTGGAATCCGTTATATCATCACAGAAGGACTTGGACATCAGACAGGCTTGGGCAGATTTGTGGATGATGAAATTTAATGTCAGTAAATGTAAAGAATTACACACAGGAAGTCAAAATGTGAGGCTTGAAAACACAATGGGCGGTCAGAAAATCAAGAGTCTACCTTATGAGAAGGATTTAGGAGTGGTAGTGGACTCTAAGCTATCGACTTCCAGACAGTGTTCAGAAGCCATTGATGTGTGGAGTACAAATCACAGGAGGTTCTGCTCAGGCTTTATAACACACTGGTGAGGCCTCATCTGGAGTCCTGGGTGCAGTTTGGGCCTTCAGGCTACAAAAAGGACATAGCAGCACTAGAGGAGGTCCAGAGAAGAGCAACGAGGCTGATTCAGGGCTACAGGGGATGAGTTATGAAGAAAGATTAAAAAAGCTGAGCCTTAAGGAGATGAAGAGGAGACCTGACTGAAGTGTTTAAAATTATAAAGTAAATTAGTCCAATGGATTGAGATTGTTATTTTAAAATGAGTTCATCAAGAACACGGGAGACAGTTGGAAACTGTGAAGGGTAAATTTCACACAAACATTAGGAAGTTTTTCTTTACACAAAGAATGACAGAAACTTGGAATAAGCGACCAAGTAGTGTGGTGGACAGTACGACTCCACTTGATGTTATTTTAGAAGATATAAGTGGATTGGACTGGCGAGCTTTGTTGGGCTGAGTGGCCTGTCCTCGTCCAGATTGTTCTAATATTAAAAAAAAAAAAAATTCCATGAAGAAAAGTACAGGGTGGCCCCCCCTCCACTGAGATGACTGCATTACTTGGTGAAGAGAAAAATGATCAAATTTGGCTTTCACATTTACAGAAGATGTTGAAAATGATCTCGTGGTGCATCGATACATCTCTGTGCCCGTTTCAGCATGTTCACGTACACTCTTTGCACCCTCTTTGTTCACGGCCACTTCTTCGTGGGCCACCCTGTATATTTTGAGTAATCTCTAGCAAAAGATTACAGCTTTTGTTGGTCGCTGTATCCAGCAGGGGGCACTCTTTCTTGATGGAGAACAGACTAGAGTCAATACCCATGGCGGAAATAAGCAGACGAGAGAAATACGGTACAAAAGGAGATACTGTATATGATATGCATTTACCTTGCTTTAAAATGTTATTTAAGTCCAAAAGAATAAAATGCATAATTCATTTATACATACGTATCCAGGCCGGAGTGAAGCCAGTGAAATGTACAGTTAGTCTTCAGTGGGGGGACGATGACAGCTATAAGTATTGGTCCAGCAAGGTGGGGAGCGGCACTGGCCGACTTCTGCTTCATGATAGATCCTCTTCATTATTAACACTCACATATTTACATGTTTGCCAGGTGTGGACCTACATAACTTATTTGCGATAATATCACCTTCCCCTGCTCTCATGGCTTCTACAGTCACCCTGACCATACAGCAATTCAGCAAATGGCAGCATTTTAAAAAAACCTGCCTGGATTGTCTGTCGCATGTCTCTGTCCATCTTCCTACCCAGTTTCACCCCATCAGGCTTCAACTTTGAAATAAAACTAATAATCTTTTATAAATATAAAGTGTTTATAATAAACCTCAGAGATCACAGTGGCAGACTTAAAACCTTTCGTGTACAAGTCACTGGAACCTAACCCCCATCCCGATTTTTCAAAATAATATACATTTTTGTTAAATATGCCATATTAAAATTTTGATATTATAATTAATATCTCGGAGAACTAGATTAGAATGCTATAAAACCTAATTGTAGTGTCCTAAGTAAGGCTAGAAGGAATAGAGAGACATTTCTTAATAAATTCCAAATTTTTGAGTATTAAGTTTGACCAGTAGGGGTCGGGATATTTGAACCGTAACCCGAAACTTGAAAAATTCAGTAAAAAAAAAGGAGTGGAATTGCTAAGAAAGATTAAAAACTAGTGAGAAGCCATAGAGAGGACAAGATTTATTAGATTTTTGGAGAGTTTAGTGACATTTTATAGAATGGTTGTATATACCTTTAAAAATAAAACACTGTTTGAACAGAACAAGTGTACCCATGCATGCCTTCGGGCAAATATCCCCTACCCTAAGCCTAACCCCCTATTTTCCCGTAGGTTCAATGCACAAATATTGACGACTTTAAGTTTGATATCGTTTTTTAGAAACGTAATTCCTGAAAAAGTTAAGGACTGACTATTTACAAAATATGAAGCTTGTCCTAACTTTAAATAGAATCACAAATTTATGATTTATGTGTGTTATAGTGTTATTGGGAAATGAGTTTCGCAACATAATAAGAGCTCAACAGGTTGCAGCTAAAGTGATGGCAGCGGTTTGGAGGGTGTTGCAGTTCCCCAAGGATGTTTGAATCGAGGTCTCAGAACCATTACACTCCTAATTATATGTATGTGTGTGGACTGAAGTGAGCGGAAAAATTCATTTGCGTTAAGTCAACTTGACTGCTGCCAACACTCACTCATTAAGGCATAGTGATAAATTCAGGAAGAAGTGATTGGTTTTACAAAAAATCACGCCTCCACTATTTCTCATCCTGAGATTGGCGTGAGGATGATTAGCTGCAGTTCCAAGTCTGAGCTCAGGGTTCTCTCACAGAAAAGAGTGGATTGTTTTTACCCAGTCATGCCAACTGTCCTTAGTGGTGGAGCTGAAGAATCTCTGGATCTTGTTCACAAGATGTGCAAGAAGGGAATATGAGACCGACAAGAAGATTGGAGCAATGACTGTTGTTCTGTGGGCACCTTGCCAGTCTGCTGTGGTAAAGCAGGAGCAGGGTCTAAAGACAGAACTGGTTTACCAGTCAATCTACATCGCTGTCCTCACCTACGGTCATGAGCTGTAGATAATGGTCAAAAGAAAATGACTGTGAGTTGGAGAAGCTGAAATGAGGTTGTTTGTCAGGGTGGCTGGGTGAGGAGCTCAGCATTTCACGAGAGCCTTGGAGTAGAGTCACTACTCCTCCAGATGAAGCGGAGCCAACTGAGGTGGTATGGGCATGTCGTTAAGGATGCCATGCAGGTGGTTCCTCCTGGAACTGCTCCAGGCACGTCCCACTGGGCGGAAACACCAGTAGCAGTTCCAGGATATGCTAAAGGGATTAATCGCCCTCGGCTGGCTTAGGAACGTTGGGGAATTTCCCAGGGACAGCTGGGATCTGTAACTGGAGACAGGGAACTCTGGGCTGATCTGCTTGGCCTGCTACCACCAAGACCCTTAACAGTGAAAATAAGAGTCACAAAATTAAATGTTATTCAGTGGCTTGGTTTGTGCACCCGTCATTTTTGTATTTTTTTTATTTTGCCTGTATCCTTTTCCACCATCCCATTTACTCTGCTTAGGCGTGATTATTATTCTTTGTGGTTTTACATAAAAGGTTACACAATTTTCATTCATTCTGAATGGGAACGAAGTACAAAATTCTGACAAACACTTACTCAGAATGTGGTTAATCGGGAAGTATTTACTTAATCCTGAAACTAAAAGCTACAGATGGCTTAAGTAAAAGTACCATGAGGGCCTTCAAAAAATAGGAAGCCCATGGGGCAGCACATCCCCTGGAGTTTAAGTCCGGGATGCACACCCTGCGTGGAGTTGCCATTTTTTTGTTTTTTTTTCTTCGTGTATGCTGGTTCATCCAGGCGATCCCATTTCTTTCCACACTCCAAAGACAAACAAGCGTAGGTGGATTGGCAAAGCTAAGTTGGCTATCCCCTGCCCATGCGGAATTCTTTAGAATGAGCCGACCGCCTCGGCAATACAGGACTCCAGGTCCATGTACTTTTTTGGTATTTGAAATTTCGTTTCAGAAAATATCATTTAAAAAAGAAAAAAAGAGACACTTATTTGATTTTTAACTTAAAAGGGAAAAATGAAAAACGCAAAACAATTACTTTTTTCCTTTTGTTCTTTCGTACATCAGAAAAGAAAAATGCAAGAAACGAGAACGAGAAAACGGTCCGTGTACTTTTTGGTATTTGAAATTTCATTTTAGATGCAAAAACGAAAATGAAAGGAATTTTCATATTTTGATTTTTGATTAAAGAATAAAATGAGGGAAAATAAGGTATTTTTTAATTCTGTGGTAACAAATAGCAGTCAAACTTAAAATGACACATACTTTTCTGGATTTATTTGTGATTCAAATAATGAAAGTGTTATAGCTCAAAAACAACAAAATGGACGCATTTTCGTTGTCTGAAATCGGAGGTACTTCTTCTGCGCGATTTTTGACGACGTGTGCAAACAGTCCTCCTCACCACACATCGACCGATGGCCTTGAAATAACACTGCATGGCATCAGCAGAGGATGGACCATTACGTTGTTTTTCGGAACAGTAAAACAGTGACACTCCGGGACGAGGACATGACTGCACAAAAACTGAGTCGCATCTTTCTGGTAAAAACACAAGCTTTGCAAACTTTGCTTCATTGATGTAGCAGCTGTTTTATGAACGCTATTGTTGTTACTTACTGTGAAACAGCGAACAATTGGCGATTTCATTTACTAACACTAAGTCTGGCAATTTTTAGTGTGCTGTAGCTAGTAAACGTTTCGAGTATTAACAATGCGCACTAGTGTAACACGATAGGAGAGCAACGTGATTTACAGAAAGTTTTCTTAACATGTGTTACATTTGTCAATGAACAACCATTCACACATTTTCACAAATTCAAAATGTTAGCACTATAAAAATTGCCAGACTTGGTGTTTGAAATTTCGTTTCAGAAATTATTTAAAAAAGAAAAAGAGACACTTATTTGATTTTCAGCTTAAAAGGGAAAAATGAAAAACGCAAAACAATTACTTTTTTCCTTTCGTTCTTTCGTACATCAGAAAAGAAAAATGCAAGAAACGAGAACGAGAAAATGCCCTTTATTTATTTTGTCTGAACCGGATGTTTTTGTAGGTCAACAACCTGGAAATTTCATTTTAGAAGCAAAAACGAAAATGAAAGGAATTTTCAGATTTTGATTAAAAGAATAAAATGGGGGAAAATAAGGTATTGTTTAATTCTATGGTGGCAAATAGCAGTCATAAACTTAAAATTACACATACTTTTCTGGATTTGTTTGTGATTCAAATAAGGAAAAAAACAACAAAACAGACACATTTTCGTTGTCTGAAACCAGAAGTAGTACTTCTTCTGCGCGATTTTTAACGACACGGGCAAACAGCCCTCCTCACAACACGTCGATCGACGGCCTTGAAGTTACATTGTCATCAGCAGAGGATGGACCATTACGTTATTTTACAGAACAGTAAAACAGTGACACTCCGGGACGAGGACATGACTGCAGAAAAACTGAGTGGCATCTTTCAGGTAAAAACACAAGCTTTGCAAACTTTGCTTCATTGATGTAGCCGTTCTTTTATGAACGTTATTGTTGTTACTGCGAAATAAAGGGCGTTTTCTCGTTTCTTGCATTTTTCTTTTCCGATGTGTGAAAGTAATTGTTTTGTGTTTTTCATTTTCCCCTTTAAGTTGAAAATCAAATAAGTGTCTCTTTTTCTTTTTTAAATGATATACTAAAAAGTACACGGACCATAGACTGGACCATCATCATGAGGACGTTGGGACAGTACTGAGACGTGATTTTAGAGATGGCAAACAAAAAAAAGGCCCGTCATCGAAAATTATATCTGAGTGTCTGTCATATGAACACAGAGAAGCGAGAGGGTTTTCTGAGAGAAATGTTAGAAAGGTTTGTGCTAAACAAATCTCGGGCTGTCGACTCTCTGACACACATTTGGAGACAGAGGTGACAAAAGCTATCAATGTGTCTGTTTTGTTGTTTTTGAGCGATTACACTTTCATTATTTGAATCACAAATAAATCCAGATAAGTATGTGTAATTTTAACTTTATTACTGCCATTTGTTACCACAGAATTAAAAAATACCCTATTTTCCCTCATTTTATTCTTTAATCAAAAAAAATCAGAATCTGAAAATTCCTTTCATTTTTGTTTTATTGTTTTTGTTTCTAAAATGAAACTTCAAATACTACTAAGTACACGGACCGACTCCAGAATCAGCACACTTTATTGAACTAGTATTTACGCAAATTCAGTTGTACTTTATATCTTAAATTTATGAATCACCTTCAGTAAAGGTTCCAGCTAAAACCACAAACCTCTTAATTCCACAGAAGCAAGTCCAAATCAGCAGAGAGAAGGTGAGGAAGAGATAGGCCATCTGATAAGGTTACACTGAACAGCGGCCATCATGTGATAAAATTCAAGTTTCACAATTCCAAAGCACTCGTGAGGTAGCAGCACAGAAAAAGAGCGTTACTAGACTGTGTTCTCAAGTAAAAGCAGCCTGAAAACATCTGATCAGCGTCAAGGGATGCTGGTGAAGGAATAATGACATCATGGAGAAATCAAAAAAAAGGCCCGACGTTGTTTTCAACTTCTAAACATTAGTGGTCCAAAGATAGGTAGATAGACAGACAGACCTTTATTTGTTCCCAGGTGGAAATTTGGCTTTTCACAGCAGCTCTTTAAATAAATAAATATATCAATAGGTACATAGGCCGGCACGGAGGCGCAGTGGGTAGCGCTGCTGCCTCTCAGTTAGGGGACCCGGGTTTGTTTACGGGTCCTCACTGTGTGGAGTTTGCATGTTCTCTCCGTGTCTGCGTGGGTTTCCTCCTACAGTCCAAACACATACAGGTTAGGTGCACTGGCGATTCTAAATTGTCCCTAGTGTGTGCTTGGTGTGTGTGTCTGTGTGTGTGTGTGTGTGTGTGTGTGTCCGTGCCCTGTGGTGGGCTACCCAGGGTTTGTTTCCTGCCTTGCGCCCTGTGTTGGCTGGGATTGGCTCCAGCAGACCCCCCGTGACCCTGTAGTTAGGCTATAGCAGGTTGGATAATGGATGGATGGATGGATAGGTACATAAATAAGTAAATAAATAAATATACACAGACTTTGGTCTGAACACATACTGGAGTTACTATAAAGCAAGAAAAAATTCCAAAGAAAGAAAACTTCTGACTTGGCTGTCCGAGTCCCAGGGAGGCGTTATACAGACATATTGCCGTTGGTATAAAGGAGCCCCAGTTGCGTTTCCTGACGCACTTCAGCTGAAAGTCCTCAGTGTCGGTGTGTCAGAGCGAGGATGTGCAGCATTGTTCATAATGGCACTCAATTTTGTTTTAGTCCCCTCCTTCACCAGGGTGTCCAGAGGGCGTCGAGGAGTTTTCAACTGTGTGTCTGCGAGTTACTTCAATGTGTAGAATACGGAAAGGGCAAAAATAAATACTTCGGGGTTAAGGAAAGCCTGCCTGTGATTGGTGGACACACAGTCACATCAGACAGCTGCAGTGTTGCGCAGGGACCGCTTTTCATTTTAAAACGTTTTTTGAATCCCAGAACACACAATCAAGAAAAGCATTTCAAACTACTGCATCTGTATATAACTATAAATATCTGTTGATTGAAAGTAGAAATATTAAATCCACCGTTCTCATTGAAGGTTTAAACACTAGTTGTCTTCTTATTTCGGCTGGTCCCGTTAGAGGTTGCCACAACGGATCATCTTCTTCCATCTCTTTCTGTCCTCGTTATCTTGTTCTGTCACAACCAGCACCTGCATGTCCTCTCTCAGCACATCCATAAACCTTCTCTTAGGCCTTCCTCTTTTCCTCTTGCCTGGCAGCTCTATTCTTAGCATCCTCTTCCCAATATACCCAGCATCTCTCCTCTGCATTTCGTGTTTTTGATATTTAATAATTCTTCTGAACTGCAGCTGTGATATCTTTCACTTGGATGTTATAGACTGCATTGAGTAAGTAAAGCTGGAAAATATATTGGCTTGTGTGTTTTCGTTTAAGGCTGTAAAGCAAAAAAAAAATGGGAACACTTCGAAGGGGGGGGGGTTGTTTTCTATACCCACTGTAAACTCAATAGTTTATTAAATGACCGTCTATTCTTTTGTTTCTCTGACCAGGCTGTAACGGACTGCTATTGATGAACGCTCCCTTCTAAGGCATTTTGCTGAGGAGTAAGTAAAAGATACCATGAAGAGATCTTCTCCTGCCTGATTACTGATTTGTCCTGTAAGAGGATGTTTTTCTTTAATAAGATGTTAAATTTCTACCACAACAACTAGGAGTCACAGGGGACGAGAGACGGCATGACTCCATGAATTTTCCAAAATATCTTGCGCTCGCTGAATTGTGCCCGCATACAAAGGCTTTCCAGGTATGCCGCCCTTAAGCCTCAATTTCATACTTTTTATTTTCCTTTTTCAATTCTGTTGTGGTGTGACAAACAGGAGACACCTGACAGATGAGCCTCTCTTCTGATTGTATGGTCCTCACCACCCACTGCCTCCTGGTTTCCTCCGGCTTGTATTATATGCAGCAGACGTCTGGATGAGCAGTCATCAGTTGTCAAAGCTCAAACACACAAACCTGTCCCTTTGACTTAAGACAAAAATCAGACCTGTTTGAGTTTGTTGTGGTGAGTTGCAGACTGCTGAGACCGACTTCCAGGGGATGGCGGTGACAAGTGCGAATGGGGACTGTCCCCAACTCTCCAAGATTATGCAAATGAAGGATACGGCTGAAAATGGCTATAAAAGTTGCGTAGTGTGACCGGGGCCGTCACATACTGTACATTTCATTTCGTTTTTTATCTCCTTTGGGCCTTCATTTTTTGGATGGACTCTCTAAATTTTATGGGTCACTAGCTTGGCTTTACTTACTTCACGGAATTACTGAATTTTCACAAAAGCTTTTGCAGATGATTACCATATGGCTGAATGTATTTCAATTGTTCATTAACTATTCTTTATTTTAGATACATGACACTTTGAAGCTGCCTATACAGGGTATTACTCTTAATCTCTTATTTGGCAGCTTTGCTCTCCTTGTGCAATAACCTTAAAATAAAATAAGCAAAAATAAACAAATGCCCAATTTAATTGCAACAAAGAGGCAGTAAAGGTATTTTAAGATACTGCATTTAATTAACACAGCTTAAGTACGAAGTGAAGACTGCAAACAAAGCTGGCTGATACGGGCCATCTGGTGTCGAATTTCATCAACATTACACGGGTCCTCTGGTAGCATAATATTGAGAACCCCTTCTTTATGTGAAAATGGGCAAAAATCAAAAGTGGAAGGTGTCTGCAAATTAACTTCATCCTGTCAAAATTCCACTTCTCAGCAGACCACAGCAATAAAGCCTCAGTGTAAAGAGAAAGGTCTTGGCTCCAGATCTTTAGCGGCAGGTCACGCTGTGGCTCCTTTAGTCACAAGACCAGGCTGTAACGGACTGCTATTGATGAACGCTCCCTTCCAAGGCCTTTTGCTGAGGAGTAAGTAAAAGATACCATGAAGAGATCTTCTCCTGCCTGATTACTGATTTGTCCTGTTAGAGGATGCTTATCTTTAATAAGATGTTACATTTCTACCACAACAACTAGGAGTCACAGGGGGCGAGAGACGGCATGACTCCATGAATTTTCCAAAATATCTTGCGCTCGCTGAATTGTGCCCGCATACAATGGCTTTCCAGGTATACCGCCCTTAAGCCTCAATTTCGTACTTTTTATTTTCCTTTTTCAATTCTGTTGTGGTATGACAAGACCCTGTAATGTCAAGCAGGTCAGGTCTTTCCGTGCAGGTTGGAGGGCCTTTCATGCAGGGCTGGATGCAGATTAACGTCATACCCAGGACGGAGTGATTGCAGCTTAAGGGCATTGCTCAAGGGCCCAAAGAAGTTGAGTCGTTAATGGGATCTGAACCGGCAACATTCCGATTGACAGTGCAGATCCCTACCTCAGAGCCATCACTCCACCAAACATACGAGAGGGTACCCAAAAATTACAGGAATTGGGGAAAAAAAATGGTTTTAATAATTTTTACTTTACTGAAACTTTAGTCTCCTTCAAAGTACTCTCCACGTGAATAAATGCACTTGTCCCAAGAGTGGTCCAACTAGTGGAAACATTTTCTGAATCGCTGAGGAGGAATGTTGTCCATGGCCTTCTTTTCTTTGACTTCTTCCACGGTACAATAACCCTTCTTCCCTTTGAGTTCTTTTTTCTTATGCACGGAGCAAAGATCAGGTGAGTAGGGAAGGTGCAAGAACTCCAAGACACGCAAGTCAATTCAGAAATCTCTTCAATAGTCCGGCCAGATCTCAGTTGGTCTTCAAGGGACATTTCCCCTCGTTTGAAACATGAAAACCACTCGTAGACCTGCGCTTACTTAAAACTTCCTCCAGTCCTCCAGACAGACAGAGATTTTTTTTCTTTAGTACAGACCACTATTGTTTGACTAGAACTTTCCTAGTGAATTATTGCAAAAGCCAACTTTGCAGGTAATTTAATTTTATTAAACAATTGTTGCCACATTATCTACTTAAAACCCAATAAGGAAATGTAAAAGCAGCCCAGTGCCAGGGTCCAAGAGGGATGTAACAATTTCATAACTTAATAGATTTTGTGCAGCCAAGAAATGGCGTTTTTATTAAATGAATCATATAGAATAGAGAATCAGCAAGAGACCCGAGAACACACTCTGAGATACACTGAATCGTTATATATATATATTATTTGAGGTTGCTAATGGAAACAGTCTCATTTTTAACAAAAGTGTGAAATTCACACTGCTAATATGTATTGTTTGATTAATCAAACTGGAGCCACTTTAAAGTCTCTTTGGTAAATCCCTCTGTCCTGATTATTAGAGTCAGACTTCTTCACAAATCAAGATTATTGTGCTCTCTATAGCAAGTTAACAGTAAGCAATACGGACCACCAAGCAGAATTAACAATAAGTACAGGACGTGGCTTTTAGTAAAGAGAAGGCCGTGGGACATCCGTCAATTACACAGTGTTCTAGTGTTGACATTTCAAAAAGCAGACTCCATACATCGTTCTACCGTTATAAAATCGTAAGAGAGGAGTTAAGTCAAAAAAGACGACAAAATCCTGGACGTACTGTACTCTTGACCTAAGAGATCTCCTGTACAAATAGTTTAAATAGCAGGCAAAATGTGCAAACCCCACTCTCACTACTGAAAAATAAGAA